>NC_054534.1:61069312-61369312 GCF_017654505.1 Polyodon spathula | reverse complement strand
ATAATTGGATATAGCGAAAACTTCCTCAAAGTCTCGCTCCAGATGGTTACCAACATACGACCATGCAGCAAATGTTGACATTTTTCACATCATCTGACCCATGCAATTTCAGCTTTCAGATGCATGAGAAAAGGCTGTATGACTTTCCAAAAAAGACGCATGTAGATGACATAATTCCGACTTGTTGTACAGGGTCGGAGACCCTCAACTCCGGCCAGAAATGATGACATCTGAAGTATGAACTAGCCTTCACGTTTTGTAATACACACCACTCAAAAATGCTAACGAGTTTGACAGAACTCACCTAAAACAATAAGCAAATGAGCACTATATCAGGGAATGTGTCTGTATAATGTTTTTTTTTTTGTTTTTTTTAATATTATGATATTCCTCCACTCTACGCTAACTGCATTGTTTACCACAAAGAGATGGGAATCTCATAGCAGCTGTGTTACAAGCAGGTCATAGATTTTCTGGTGGTTTAAACTTTAGTATGTCAACAGTATACTTTTGTGACAAAATGATTTTAATTAAAATATGCAGCACATATACATATTTAAATTTTAAGGATTTGTTTAGGACTTCAAGACAGACAAATATAGGGGTCTTTTTCAAATATGTAATTGCCTAGATACACAATTTATATACAAAAACAGACAGATATACAGCAATATGATAATTACTGTGTTGCTTTTGCACAGCTTATCTGTAGTTATGTTCAAACAGCAGTTAAAACACAGAAGTGTTTCATTTGGGGGCAAAAATAGTTATACAGCTTGGTATTTCAATACGCAGATGTAAGGAATGATCTTGGCAATTGTTTGTATTATTTTATTTTTACTCTTTTATGGAATCAACTAAATGGAATGATAATCTTAGTTGTTACCTTAATTAATAACTCTGAACTGGACTGTTTGGCTACAACTCTTACATTTGAGTCCAAGACAAGAACAAAGGGGAAGTGAAGTTTCATGTTTTTAGTTCAATAAAAATATTTTATATTATATTTACTTGACTGAACACCATATACAAAAAAATGAGGACTGCAAAAGCTACTGATTTATTGGATAGGCAGTAAAATCTACTAGTTATTCAAAGTCTCCAGTTTTATGGAAAACAAAACATGATGTTCCTTCCTCCCTGGTATATAAAATCTGTCACCATTTTGAGTTTCCATTACTTTACTTCATCTTGTTAAACTGGATGTTAAAATGCTTTTTAATGTTCTTATATTTCAACAGCTGCCATGCTGTCAAAATAGGCAAAGCCCTCAGATTAGGACCAGGGGTCCTGTGGTCAATCTCCATTTAGGTCATATATGTAACCAGCTTGGTTTCCAAAATACCCACTGCTGTCCCTAAAGAGAGTAAACTTTGTTTTTACAGTTGGACTTCAAATTGTAAATTGGCAACGCCAGAGAAGAATGGACACTGGATTATTTAACATGTGGCTGATGCTAAATAATCGAGAATTCTATCTCTTATTGGATTGTTTTCAAAATGATGTTCATTAGCGGCAGGCTCATGGACATCTTTGCCTGTGAAATAAAGCAGGTGTGCAAAAGCATAACACTTCTGCCGTCACTCACTACCGTGTCAAAACATGACCTGGAGAAATATGATCTGAAACTATCTTAGGAGGAACCGCAGTCCTGCTTGGAAATGACCACCATGCTTCCGTTCTGCAGTAAAAAGAAACACCTTTTCGGATGTAGCCTGTGAATGGATTTATAAAGATTGCAGTTGGAATTTTTTTTTTATGTGAAGTAGGTTTATGCAACATTGTTTGCAGTTGTACCAGGTTATTTTAAACTGTAATTGTTTTTTTTGTTATATGTAAGTGCTTTGACTTTAAAATTGAATTATCCCGCATAAATACCCATCCTCTGCTTTCGCCCCTTGGTTACCACTTCCTGTAGACTTTTTTTTTTTTAAATTGAAGAAATCTGAAAGGACTTGTTGCAATTGAAAAATAGAAGACTCTACAGAGAGTAGTTTTGGGGGTTGAATAACGAAGCAGAGGCTCTTGCGTTTTTAACAATGTGTAATACACTTCATGGGCTCTAATCTTATCATCTCTGGTGTCAACATTACCTCCATTAACTGCCCAACCCCTGTGAATAAAGTCAAACCTTTAATAAATAATTGGGTTTATCAAAAGAAAAATATGTCCAACAATAGTTATTCTGCAAGCTTACAATAAAAAAAAAAAAAAATCTAATTCGTGATAAACTGTGTGCATTTAAATATTTGGTAAGCTTAACTTCAGTAAATGTAAATCAAAATAAGATGTCTTACACAGCACTTCTATTGACTTTATTCCTTTTTTTATATAAAAACAACTTCCTATAAAGTTATTTAACGTCGCCTGTCTGTCTCGACTACAACTAAATAAACCAGTGATACTATTACTTAATTTTAAATTTGGGAATCCAAAATTATACACTACCCTCCAACAAGTACTGGGGCAGAGCAGGGAGGGAGGGGGGTACAGTATATACTCCAGGTTGTATCTTCTAACAATGTATAAGGAGCACAGTTTTCAGCACAACAAATATGTTTCTGTGTGCAAGCCTGCTTTTTGTCTGTAATTTACACCACTTAAAACCTTAAACTTGCCTGTTAAAAATGTTTCTGAAAACCAGTTAAATATCAGAAGGAGGGTGTGGCAGAGCAAAGCTCTGCCCTTTTTAAATTGGCAGGGATGGGGTTAACTTCCCCTGCCTGCCTGGGTTTATTATGTTCAGGTGGCTGGGGTTGATTAGTTGATTAGGTTGATTAACGATCAATCAGCGCCCAGCCACCTGATATAAAAGGAGGCCTCAGCTTCTCATTTGGGGAGAGGGAGCTGAGGAAGCAGGTTGGTTTTTTTGGTTGTGTTTCTTGAATCCAGTGAAGGCATTGCCCAGCCTGGAAACTTTATTTTTGTGAGTTTTGTTTTTGCTTTATTTGTGTTTGAGTATTTGTTATTTTGCCCGTGTGCACTTTATTTTTGTTTATTTATAATAAAATAGTTATTTTTTTGAACTGCAGTCTGTCTCTGGGCCTCTATCCACTCGCCAGCCTGCCACAGAGGGATTGAATGATCTATAGCAGTTTACTAAAAGAAACATTGCAAAATTGAATCAGAAGCGTTTCTTTTAAGGAATTAAGAAGACTAGTTAGAACATTTGTCATTGAATCTTTGAATTTCGAAAGTAACACTTTTGAGTGTTTATAGCGTTAACCAAATGTGTTGTTTGTGTGTGTACAAAGTTTAGAGTTCATTCATTTATTAATTTAATAACCAGAATATGACTAGTTTATAAAGTATTGAATCAGAACAGCAGATAAACCTCTCCCACCCAATAAAGGCTTCTGTAGAACTCTTGGGTTGTTTTTTTCTGGTAGCCAAATTGTACATTCTGCTAGTGACCAGTTTTAAATGATGGCTCTTAATCTGAAAATGCTGGAAAGTTTATCCATTCGTAACAATTGTAGAATGGATAGTCACACCACACCCACCAAAAAATAAGTTTTTTTTTTGTTGTTTTTTTTTTACTTTTAAACTTCACTTTTACTTTTAAGTCCATTGTGAAGAAGAAATTGGTGGGAAAATGCAACGTGGGTGGGGGTCTACATTATCAAAGCTTGGTGAGCCCTGACCTCTTAAAGCTGAAAAAACGTTCCGCTGCATTCTAACATTTGTAACTCTTTGATAGACGTTTACTTTGCTCAGTGAATCATAGACACTTGCTTCAATGAAGAGCAATGCCTGATCAGCATTAATCATTACAGGTCACGATTTGCAAGACACTGCCTGAAGATGGTCACAGTGTGGCCTTAACGTTACAAATAAGGATAGGGAATCAGGAGATACTGGATTCAACTCTCAGACCAGCCACTCAATTACTGTGTGCTACGCAGTTCACCCGTGTAGTAAACGGTATACAAGCAGGGCTGAATGAACGTGGCTACCCTGCACGTGAGTGTCAGTATATGTAGCATTGTATCTCCCCACATATTTGATTTGTTTTTTTACTCAGAGTTTTGACTTTGCAGTTAAATGGAGAGGTGCCTCAGGCATGTTTTTTTTTTTACATTTATTTTTTAAGCAGGGTACGTCAAGAGAACGTACATTTAGAATGAAGCAGGTAGGTAAAAACTCAATATGTTTTTTTTGGATATATATATATATATATATATATATATATATATATATATACTTATATATATATATATATATATATATATAGTTTGATTTGATACAAAAACATTTCTATAAACAGCTACTCAAAAGCAGTAAAAATCATGTAACAACAAGCCATTCATATATCCATACACTGTGCACATATCGACTTTACTGTACTATGGTCTATGTTACATTTTTTTGTTTCCATTTGACACACGTTACTTATATAAACTTCACATTTTAAGTCATGTTCAGCCTGGGCAGTACGGTACAATCCTAATCTCACTGCCCCCTCCCCCCTTTTTTTATTTTTTATTTAAATTGCTAGTATGTGGCCTAGCCTGAAAAAACATCTGTTCCCACTTTCTCACTATGATGCATTGTTGTCGCGGAATGAGTGGCTATGAGGATGGTAACAGCTCTATGGAGACTTGATCCGCAGGGAGTATGCAGACCTTGGCTGTAGCAGAGCCAGTTGGTAGTAGCCAGCAAACTATTTCTGGTTTTCTGTTGTGGAAGGAGCAGTTTAATTGACTTCTAGTGGAATTTTCTTTGCAGCTGCTACACCAGGTGACCCTTACTTTGCCTTTCTTCGTTGGGGACTGTGTGAACATGGATTGCGTGTATCTAAAAAATAGAAACAGAAAGGCTGTGTGTATCTCTGAATGAGGAGATAAGAGGGTTTGTTTTGAAGCGGGAGGCGGGACTGTTCAAAAAGTGTACAGCGTTGTATGTAAATATACCAATGCTGCTTATAGGCTGGGGCACAACCAAGGGTTGAGTGAGCCTAAGGGTGTTTTACATAAAAATGCAAAGCCTGACAGGATCAGTGTGTCTAACATAAGACAGCTTCTTGATTAGCATGGGACTGGGTGGCTGACTCATTTCCTGCCCCCTTTCACTAGCTGCTCGCTGTATTCAGAGGCAGGGGAGTCATTCAGGAAAAAAAAGAAGCAGCAGAGGCAGTAGAAGCAAGCAGCGGAGGAGCCTATCGGTTGAGCTAATCCAAGCATTTGTAACCACTTCAAATCCGGCCCTTCCCTGTGCCTGCAGAAGCAAGAGCCAGTGTCTGAGAAATATCTTGAAAGGAGAGGAGGGCGAATGACAGCAGAGAAAACATTCAGCCATGGCTCCCAGACTTCATTAGCTCTGGATCTCACAGGAATAAATTGCTTCCAGGACATGTTTTCTGAGCCTCTCTCTCACACTCACCAACACACACACACACACAAGTGTACATCCACCCTGTGTGTGTGCTAAGAGCAGCAGCTGCATGGCAGTTAAAACGAAGATTGCCTCCTGACTAATGTGTCTTGGCTCAGCGTGCATCATTGATTCTTTGATTGGATTTTGACAGGTGAAGAAGAGGATTTTTATTTTTACCCCTCTGCATCCAGAAAGAAGCCTTATCCTTGATCCCACAGCGACAAAGATTGACATTGCCTCCCTTCAGCGGCCTGGAGAGCCTAGTTTTAGGTCAAAGCCAAAAGGCTGAGTTTATTTTTAATTTGTTTGGGCCTTTTGTGTTGCAGCTCACAGTTGGCTAAACGCTCCTGTGCTGAATCGGGCTATTGTTTGAATCCCTGGGCTTTTCACGCTGCAAATCTCTGGACCCCCCCACCCCCCCACCCCCCCTCTTTTTTACCTCTTGCATATGAATCTGGAAGCCACAAGCTGGACTTATTGCAAATGAAGTGTAATGCATTGTGGGACGTGTGTAAAATTGAAAAAGGAAGGGGATCCAAAACCGGCTCTCTCTGTGTCTAATGCAGTTGCAGCACCAGCAGCCGTAGTGTGTTTGTAGTGTGTGTGTGTGTGTGTGTGTGTGTGTGTGTGTGTGTGTGTGTGTGTGTGTGTGTGTGTGTGTGTGTGAGTGCCAGTTTGATTTCCCTACCGCCATGCCTCTATTCTGATCTTCCAGGGCTAACATAGCATAAAGCTGTGGGGCCTGGCTAATGCTGCGAAGGGATTAAGCTGCAGGTAGCCCCTCTCTGTCACAATGAAGAAGACGCGGAGTACGACCCTGCGCCGAGCCTGGCCTAGCTCTGATTTCTCTGACCGGGCCTCTGACCGCATGAGGTCCCGCAGCGAGAAGGACTACCGTCTGCACAAACATTTCCCACCGGCTTTTATATCCCAGGGGTCTCGAGGATACATGACATCAGGTTGGTTCGATGTTATTCTGCTTTATGGGAAAGTTCTGCTTGTATGTGTTGAAGGTGGTGTCTTTATTTAAGTGGAATTTTGTGTGGTGGGTTCAGAGACAATGAGAAAAGGTAGGGATCAATTTGGCTAAATGTGGCTAATGCAAAAAAAAAAAAAAAGAAACATACATCCTCCATTTTAGACCCAGCAAGTTTCCCAGTAGGGCCTTTCAACGCGGTATTTGTAGCACATTTGTCAGTAAGATCCAAACCATTATCATCAGACGTTTTCTTTGCAGTAGACAAAATTAATCTCTAGGGTTCTGAAACCAATTCTGTAGCGCATCCATTCTTTCTTTCCTCTTGCATTAATAAATGCATTGATTGTTAACTGGCTAGCAGCAGGTTTCTGGGTTTGTCTTTCCTGGGTAGAGATAATGGGAATACCATAATTAATGAGAGGGTGCTCATTTACCTAGAAATATGTATATATACCATAATCAAAAAAGAGAGTGAACGACATTAGACTGGGAAGGCAGGAAGCTCCCTTGTGTGTAGGTACCCAAAAACATTGTTAGGGCTAAACCCCTCACAGGCCATGCTAATGTTGTGTGGGATATTTATTTAAATGGTGTCAAATATCAATGAGGTTTTTAGGATACCCTTCTTCCTTCATTGGCTTGCCAGTCTTTGTTTATGTCTTTTTAAACTGCTAAGCAGATGGTTACGGGAAAACCCCTTTTCAGACCAAGCACAGCTATATAATAGTCATACTACAAAGATGGATAAAAAATAGCATATCTGTAAATGTGATAGTATAATTATTACTGCAGAAAAATGTCTTAAGGTGCCACAGAAATATAGCTTTAGCCAGTGAGTACATTAATATTATGGTCCCTCTCAGCACAAAAAAAAAAACCTGGCAGCTTAATCCAGATGACTAATGAACATGCACGACCGCATGCTGATTTTCTGTGTGCCATGCCAACATTTAGAAACAAGGTGAAATGTTACTCTTTTAGAAAAAAAAGAAAAAAAAAAAAATCTGGCATCTGTTTCCTTAGTGGCAAGTTTCTGTAAAACTAAAGCAATGAATTCATATTTCTGAAATGTAGTTATTTTGCATGGCATGCATAATTTAAAAGTCAGGTTGGCGAAGAAAAGCTCAACTGTTTTTTTTTTTTTTTTTTTTTTTTGCTCCTGCATTTATGGTGAACAAATTGATTACAGTGTCCACTTGCAGATGGGTCTGTAGTTCCTAATGTATACTCCCTACATATGTAACAACAGCATTCACATTTTTTGTGTTCAAACACTCTAATCAGATGAAGCGCAGGTATCATGTATCCACATACTCAAATGACCAGGTGGTGATTTGTCTTCAGAACAGCCTCTTTGCAGGGTAGAGCAGTGCCTCTTTTAGGGAAACATGTAGACTTTTAAATTCATGGAAAGGTAGTTACAGTTTATAGACTCCTCAATCTCTCCCAATCTTTTTACGCTCTGACTTGTCGTTTATTAAAGCAGCTCAATGAAAATACAGTATCATATGCTTTTGTTATAACACCGGTTTAATAGCATTTAAACCATGCGTATAGTTTTAGTTTACTGAATGCTATAATGTCATTGTTTGAAATAGCTTTAAATTGGAATCAGTCCATTCACTTAACAGCTGTCAATCACATTTCAGTCATAATTTTTTTAAATTATTTTTGTATATACTAGATCTTTTAGAAATCTTGAAAAAGTTTAGTTTTTATACTTCCAAAACCCTGCTGTGAATGACTGACTTTCTGAAAGAACAGCAAGTGTAAAATAGGCCACAGCGTCTTCAAACTCAAGGGGGCTTTTCAGAACTTTCTGTGTCTCACTGCCTAATGGTTTAAGTCTTACTGTCATTAGTATGGTCAGAGTTGCTTCTCGAAATGAAAAGGGTGGGATGGAGGAGCTGTATGCTTTGTAAAAGAAAGGACTGTTTTTTTTTGGGGCTTGGATGTTTTTAGGGAAACAAAGTGCAATCATAACCTTCCAGGTTTTTTCAATCATATGCAGGATATGATACCCCAGCAGTATGCAACCCTAGAGCACTTTTCATTAAAACAGAGATTTCATTTCAGTTTCATAAGTGCTTTTTAAGTGTCAGGTGAAACCTTAGTGCTTATTTTCCTGACCTTTCTGACTTTTCAGTTGCAAAATAAAATAAAGTGTATGGGCTGTGGCTGGATAACAGCTAGAAATCAGGGCAGGAGAGATGGGCTGCAAGAGATTAGAATTGGGACAATCGGTTTACTTAAAAAAAGAAAGAAGAAAAGGAAAAAGAAAATAAATCCTGAATATTTTAAGCCTGAAGACACCACAGAGAGGTTGTTGAATGGCCTCACAGTATGCACCGCCAAATCTGCATTGGTTCAGGGTTTATTCACGTTTCCTAGCAACTCCCGGGTTCAGAGGTTGAATGATGTGGCCATTGTGCTGAATGAATATACATTCAGGCACAGATCTGGAAAAAAGCTATTTGTAAGCATAGGACAAGCAAGCCTGAGTCTATTCCATTCCCTACTGCACTATGAGAAGGCTGTGATGTCTAAAGATTAAATCTTTTATTTAAAAAAGGAATATTATTTCACCAGCTCCTCTCTGAAATCTAAATATGTTTAGAGGGATAACGCAACATTATATTCATGCAATAAAACATGTGTTGTTGAAGATGAGTCATTGCAAATGTATGTTTCAAGTACTAGATTTGGTTCAATATTTGAACTGTTTGTAAAACAGATTTTTACAGTGTGGTTCATCTGAATGCTTTCATGCTTTCAAATGCACACAAAAGAGTTTCTGATGTTTAATTTTGCAAGAATGTTGTTTTTTTTTTTGTTTTTTTTTCCAGAAGAATCAAATGGCAGTATTGAACCATAATCCATAACTCCTGATTTTAACTTAATGTAATTGGGTTCTCAAGATTTAATATACTATAGTTATAGACTTAAAGTTGTGCCTCACAGTAATGTACAATTTTAAATGGAAATGGAATTCCTTGGTGTCTTTTTGCTACATTTTTCCATACTTAAGCATTCCGTGCACTCGGCTGTGGCCATGTTGACATGTAAAGTTTATACTGTAAAGTTATTGTGCATAAAGTTTACATTGTGTAAAGGTATTACGCTATAGTAACTAAAGCCCCCCCCTCCCCGACCTTCACTTGAAACCTGCATTCAGATTTGTCACTAAGTGAGTCAAATAGGTAACTCACATTCAAGCTATATTTTCAGGAAGCAAAGCTGTGTAAAACGGGGACTGATAACATTTTACAAGAAAAAACATGACATTACTAATGTACTGTATTTGTGAGAGACAATGGTATAGACATGATGTTAGAAAAATCCCAGGAGAGTACCAGGAAGAGCATGTAAATCCTGCCCTGAACACTCCCTGCTACCCTGTCCTTGGCATCACTCAAATTGCCAGATTGTGCCAGATTGTGCGGTGGTTTTGTGATGTGAACAAATGTCCACTTGTGGCTGAGCTGAAGCCACTGAACTCATTTAAGTTCTTACCTGAGCCAGATATGAATCCTATTAAAGTGAAAGGCTTAGGAAGCTAGTGAAGGAACCGACTGCGCTCCTGTTATTGTTTTAACGTGGGCTTAACAGGCTAAACGTTTTATAGACAGCCTTTTAAATGTGGCTGTACTTGTGATTAGATATGCTGGTACAGTTTAATCAATTGGTTGATACTGGGGATTGTAAGGGTCCTCTGAAATTATAAACCGCCAGGCCTGTTTTGTGGCTGGTCCCCAGATCACCCCCTTCCCTGCCAAAAGTCGAATCAATGGTGTTGTTTTAATACATATAGTGCACTTTTACTCGTATGAACCAAACACTCTGTATAAGCAGCACACGAGACATAGATTTACAAAATGAACCGGCAATGGGTTAGAGGAGTGTGTAAGAGCAGTTTAGTGTGCAGGAACAAAACAAGGCAAGATTCTAAAATGTTGGTTGATAATGGGTACCAATGTTGGATGGTAATATCTTGAGATAGCTCATACAGTAAAGGGTTGCTTATAAGGTGCCACTGTTTATTGCTTTTAATTTGTCTGGCTGTTTAATATCACTTTTATGTGTGTTTCAATGTCAATCTCTGTCACTGTCAGGCCTCTGGTGAAGACACTGAGATCCCTCTGCTTTCCTATGATTGTTGCTGAATAGTTGCACACAGCACGCAGGTTATATTTGCAGAAAAACACTTTTTTTCTAATTCTACTGATCTTTCCAGTTTTGTGACCAGTTATTGTAGGTCATGATGATTGTTGAGGGTCCTCATTTAAATAATTAGGATCCTTATGCGTCACTAGCATTAATTATACACTCCTAGCCTCATATAGAGATTTCCGATTGCATTTGACTTTTATCCGATATATTTTAACGATAACGATGGGAATGCGTCACGGTAAGGGAGAGGTGTCCAAAATTGGGACATTGTTATGGACAATAGGAGTGTATTTTGCTGCAGGTATTGATTACACTTCAGTCCAAGCAGAATTATTGCAGCTTTTAATTTGCATACAGCTAAAGAAAGAGTTGTCCAGTAATGGTGGCACGTTATGTTCTTCCGTGATTACTGTGGATGACACTTTGTCAACATCTGCACTTACCTCTGGTTCTACTGTGTCATGTAGTCCTGCAAGGAATCAGCACTTGTTTTATGAATAGTCAGGGGTGGTGTTGTATTTTCTCCCACCCATGCTGGTCAATTTATTTTGTTTATGGTCGAAGCTGAATCAGTTGGCTCACTGCATCACTGCTAGAAAACATGGTGTGTATTATTATCTCATATAGGTGTTTGCTTATCTGCTGGCTTGCTGGCTTGCTTTATTTGTTGCAGACAGGTTTAACTGGAAAGTTTAGTGACTGACACTGAAAGTCTGAAGTCACCACATCAGACAGGTGTACACAATCCACTAAACAGTCAAGGACCGCAAGCAATATACAACTAAAGCATTAAAATGAAGTAATATAAAGGCTGAAATGAGACAATAAAAACATTAAAAAAAACATCCCTTTACATACAGTTGGTGTCTTTCAGAAGTTACAGTGCTTTTTGTAATAAATAAATATTGCTATACAGAAACAAAAATCTAAAAATGGGTGGGATGTCGAGCGATGGAAATCTAAACCATAACTGTACACTTAGCCCGTAGAAAAGCGAAACACATTAAAAGTATTGACAAACTGGTTCAATGAATGCCACTTGTATCGACCATTAATCACATACAGGTAATAGGGTATAAGTTCATAACTGTGAACAAAACCTGTTTTTACATCAGAAAAATGAGGCGAATACACCAAATCACCATTTGGCAGGGGGGTGGGGGGTAACAGTTTAGACCCCAGTATACTCACTTGGCTGATTTAAATGTCACTATGCATGAAATTCAAGTACACTCCCCAGCTTTACCCCACAATTACAGCTGTTGACAATACCTTGAAGAAAGCAGCCATTTGGCCAGAACACCCTACCACCACAAGCACCTCCAGGTGTAAGAATCAATTTCCGCACCCACATGTTTCCGAGTGTTGGACTGTGAGGGAAATGCAGGATCGAACAAACACCAGTGTCAGGAAAAGGCAGAGGGACAAAAAAAAAAACTGCAACCATTGTCTAATGCACTGAGAGAAACAGGTTAACTTTTACAAATAAACATTATACCTTAGATTTGTATCTAATAACATGCAAACCTGAAACCGACTTGTTCTCATTAATAATAATGAGCACAGTTGTTGTACAATCGCTTTTAATGTGTGGCCTTACTTGTGTTTGTCTTGCACTTTTCTTTAGGCTTTGTGAAAGCTCCCTTTAGCACCAACTCCCCACACACAAAACTTAAACCCCAAAAGAGATTACGCAGAGAAAATAAACACCATATTACATTTATTACATTAACAGTTTTTTTTTTTCTTTTTTTATCATTTTTGGGGGGGAACTGTGAACGCTTTAAGTTTCTATGACTTTCTTGATCCTGTTATCTCCTGAGACTTTTAATAACGGCCAACAGGTCTGTAGAGTGGTCAGAGCCATGCACTGCATTGCTAGCAATAGAAGAAATGTACTGAAGGAAACCTGATTTACAGCAGATATGCTCTAGATAGCTCTTGATCCTACCAGTGTACAGACCATTTAGTTTGTCTAGCCTTTACTGTGTGTATTTGGTGATTCTAATAGGAATAAAGAAGTCAAAGACAAAGACGGTTAGAACAGAACAACCCAAACATTCTTGCACAGAGTAGAACAATAAACCAGCAACATCAAATGTGTGGACATCTCTCAGAACTCTGCATATCCTGCAGAATCCTTGCAGATAGCAACAAAAAAAGGGCCTCAATATAATTTTGAAACATAAGTTTTAAATTCACATACTGTACTTAACAATCATTGCTATATTTAAAAATCTTTTCCCAGCTCACTTTTGTGCAACACTCTAGCATATTACGACAAACTGAACTAGGCTTTCTGCACCTGAAACCGCACTAGTTGAACGACAGCATGTGAATAAGAACATGATCTGTAGCTCTGATCTGCTGTAACAGTTGTAAAAACACATTGCTGCAGCAGTGCCTTTAAGCTGTTGTGGGCTGCATTCTACTGTACCGGCTAAAAATAACTTCACACATTGTGGACATCCCAGCTGTTGAAATCACTAACCCATCTTTGCATACAGTATTTACAGGTTACCCGCAGACACAAGACCGGGGAGAAGGAGTTTATTAACATCTCTAAAGTGATGATAGTGTCTGTACTTTAGACCTCATGGGCCTCATTTGGTCTAATGCTGCATTCTTAAAGGGGGTTATTGCTTGTGAAATAATTACATAAATCGTGTCTGTCATGCACTTCTGCTCTTGTGTATTTTATCTAGCCAATGCCTTTAGATCAATGACCTTTTATTAGATTTATTAACATTATTACTCTCTTCTATTGTGATTGGTTATTTGCAGGTTTTAACACGTTCCAGGACAGGTTAATATTTCAGATATAGCCTTGTAGGTGAACTGTTTTGTCTTTGCTGTACAGTAGGTCACATGGTTTGATTGCAATCATGCCATTGGAGTGTGTCTGGATTGCAACACATGAAGGGATTAGGTACAAGGAAGCAGAAGCAACCTTTGGTCTAGTGTTGTCCAGTGTCTTTTGAAATATATGCATATTCCAAATTGAAGTACAAAACACAAGCAAAGAACTTAAACTGAAGAAAATGGAGGGGCTGGGGCTGTGACAGTATTGCTTGGGTTAATAAGAGGTAAGAAATGATTTTGATAAGCTCTCCTTTTAATACTGAATCAAACATTTGACATGTAAAAGAAATCAGACAATGCTGTATGATTAAAAACACAGGAGCTATATACCTAACATGTCGCTACACTTTAGTATAATATACATGTGAAAGTTGAATCCCAGAATGCATTACTTTCAAGTACTTTTCAAAGTCTTTTTTTTAATTGTTTAGCATGTCAGTCATCAAACAGCAACAGCAACTGGAATACCAAAGTTATGCCTTAAGGCATAGGCATATTCATTGACTTGAGTGTATTCATTTAGACTAAAATGTGTATATCTGGTTCATAAGTGGCTCATCCAGTTAAAGTGCTGCCGCTGGGAGCGCAGGATGAGTCGGCCTCGGTTTGCGTCCAGGCTGTGCAAAGAGGCTGAACATTGCTAGGGAGTCTGAAGGGGGCATCACATTGGCTCTGATGCTCCTGGGTTGGGGGATGGGAAATCGTGCAACAGTGAACCCTACTGGCCAGACACCAGGCACATTCAGATTGGCTAAAAAGCAGGGCTGATCTCTGTTCTCCGGGATCAGTAGCCCGCCCACCTCTGCTCTGGCTTGCTTGGCGTGAAAGCGATTCTGGTTTTAGGCATGTGAGATCAGAGGATGCCCGCACGCCCTCAGAACGTCTGTGCTGTGTGGGGACTTGCTGCAGTGAGGAGAAGAAATATAATTGAAATAGCCTAGCTTTGGAAAAGTACAACAAATTTAGCTTGACGCAGGAACGTTGTAAGTATGACATAAGACTTAATTAGTCACTGATTTAAAAGAAAAATAAATGGTATGCAGATATATCACTATGGAGATATTTTTGTACATCTGGAAACTGTAGAAAGGTGTGAAAACCAATACTAAGCATAGAACTAATGTTCAAGTCCCTTACTGTGTTGCTGTCAGACTTTTTCTTCACCAGTCTTTATTTTTTTACTTTGACTCAATTTTCCTGTCGCAAAACTAATAGCTGGTTTCACATGCTTAGTTCTAATCTTGGAAGGCCAAATGTTATCATAGGTAAGGCAGTCCAAGATTAGTGTTAATCGGGTTTTGTTAAACCAGGTCAAAGATATGTCTTCCTGTATTACAGGTAGTGAGACCTCACTTTAGCTTTCTACTGTCACTATAATGTGTGTTGTGGGTGCTATACAGTAGATAAACAATGTGAGGCCATGTGGGTTCATATTACCTTTAACCCAGGAAGTGAATAGACAGAGGAACAGTTGCGTTGCAGATGGGCTTCCTCTGCAAAGTAAAAATAAAGTAAAAAAAAAACAATAACAGAAACAGTAAAACAATGGGGCTTGTGAGACTGTTATCCTATTTATCTTGTAATGGTGGCTCAAGAGGCTTAAGCTGAGGGGACACTAGTCTACATGTTGCTAGAAAAATGTAGAAAGGTTTACTTTTTTGTATAAAGTGATGTGCAAGCTACAAGTTTCAGGCAACTTTGTTGCAAGCAACTGTATCAATTTTGTAGAAGTTACATTACGTCATAGAATAAATCAGCCAATGAAAGTGATGTAAAAAGTCATGTGACCAGCTTCTTTGTTGGCGAAAAAATCTTTGAAAAATGCGGCGAAAATAAATGTGGACCCGGTGTGGGATATTGTGAAGGAGATTCTCCTTATCGGTTCTTTTCAGAATTATTTTTTTTATAGGCAAGTAAATAAGTGTTAATCGCTCCATTCCTGGTAGTTAATGATCAATTGGCAGTATAGTCTAAAATTAGAAATTACAAAAAAAAAAAAAAAAAAAAAAAAAAAAAAGCCGGTTTGTTACCGATGCTGAAGCATTACAGCGTTCATGCTAAACTGCAGCAGTGTGTTAAGTTTAAGTTCCCAAGTTGTGTTTTCAGTATCGTTTTTCTCAAATAAAGGCTTTCATTTGATACAACTTAATATTAATGGATAAAGTGAGTCTTACTTTTTATTTAAAGCTGTTTGAACATTGCAGTTCAGCAGATGCAACTTGCAATATTGTTACACAGTTACTGATATCTGATTTGTAGAAGGTGAAAAAAAATCACCTGACAATTAGGAATTTTGTTCAAAATAATATAAAAACTGTAACAAAATCACATTTCAACTTCTCTCTATTTGCAATTAGTTTTATTTACACGTTTATTCACACACATAAAATAGAAAAATATTCAAGCCAAAAATAACACATTTCCAACAAAAATTATGAGGATAATGGTAAATATTATGAATACAATCCAATACATATTTAAGAATAAACTTTATTTTATTATATTGAAAAAAATGCTGATAAATTACATGGACACCAATAAACTTTTTGATAGGAAATATCTTCTATATATTGTCTTGTCTGTGTTGACCATCAACATTCTAGCTACAATTTCTACATACTGTAGAATAGTGTCCCCTTCAATTTGAAGCAACAGCTAAAGTGTTGCATCTGCCAAAATAGTAGTAAACCAGTTGGAAACAAGTCGGAAGTCTAGGGTGAAATATACTAAACAAGCACACTGCTGTTAGCAACTTTTTAGGGAATGCTTTGCGGCAACAGTTTTTCTTTGCAGTTTAGCCTCAGATGAATATGTAATTATGGGCGTTCCTACACAAATTCCCAAAAATGGGGTAGAAGTAATACAAATGAGGGTTCTCAAATATTATAATGAGATGTATGAAAGCTGCCGGCAATTGCAACACTTACAATTGCATCAATTTAAGAACTTTTGAAAGCATGTTTTAAACAGTCATAATTAGCAGACCTTTAAAAGGCAGTATGAAAAACACTATCCCGTGGCCACTGTGATTGCAGCAAGGAGACATTGTCTTCAGCAAGAATGAGTGATTTGTAGGATGAGAAGAGAAAGTGTATTTTGTACCCGCATTGCCCTCTTCAGTTTAAATGAAGACCAAATTAAGATGCAGTCTAGGCAGCCACATAATTCTTGAGCTGCTGTCTGATTTAAAAGATGACCTGGAGCCTGTCCCCCAGAGAAGCCATGCTATCCCTGCAGTGGTCAAACTATTGTCCACCCTGCATTATCCTGCCTCTGGGTCCTTTCAGGGGACTGTGACAGCTGTTGCAGGCATCCCAGTCCACTTTTTCTCATGCATTGCCAGTTGCGCTCAATGCATTTTTGAGGCAAACCCCCAAATATCTATTTTTCTCTAAAAGCAGTGTGCATGTACAAGCCTTGAAAACAAATTTCTGTGACATCCTGGGTCAGTTCATGACTTTCAAATTTTTTAAAAAGCCGCATTTATAACATTCTTATGGAAAAGGAAAACTGAGATGTAGGGCTTAATTTGACTAAATTCAAATACTGCGTTTGTGATGGTGACTAAAACAACTATTTTTAAAACAAGACTAAACATATTTTTTTACACTGGCATTTCAGCATAATTACTTGCTTATGTATTTGTATGTGTTACTGTGATGCATAAAAGACGCTATAAAAATTAGCATTCTTAATATTATTGATTATGATTATATGTATTTGTTTTAAGGCGACACTGGCTACCATTTAAAGGTGTGGATACTGACACCTGTACTAAGTCCAACCGATGGAGGAGCGTTATAATGAGGCAGATATATGTAGTGGAGGAGTGCTTCAATACAGGCCCAGCACAGTATGAAGTATAATTGTGGTGTGCTGTATACGCTGTAATTTAGCCATATGTGGCGGGATGCCTATGGACATCATAGAGGGGACTGAATTGGAGCCACCTGTCTCACCACACCTAACAGAGGACACTTTGTTTTTACTTGTAAACAGGCTAACAGTTAATTAAACATCACTGTTTATTAAAGAAAATGCAGATCACTTGAACACCTCTTTGCCTCCCATCTTCATCGGTGTCCACTGTTGGGACCCTCTGCTGTAGCAAACCACAACTCCCTTCCCGCTATTTATTAGAAAAAATGTTGCACGACTCTCGCAATGGTAGAGATCTCACCGAGATGACACAACAGTTATTTAAATTCGAATATTACGGCTGTCTTCAGTAACATATTTTCCCTTAGTACATACTGCAAAAAATGTATATCTTGCGAATTGTCACAACAAAAATACAAATTTTCAAAACTATCAATTTAAAGTCCCTTTACTGTAATACCAAAAATCAATTTATTGTTATTTACACCCTTTCATTAATGTAATTGTTGTAAACCTGTGTACATTTTGATTTACTAGCTGGGTATACAGTATGTAACCAGTAGCTATATGGCAGGATTCCCAGCTCTTGCTGGTCAGCAGCTCAACAGCAGTTGCTGGATTCTTCAACAGGATAATCCTTTCTATTTCAGTTTGTTTTGGGCTGGAATAAAGAAAAGAGTTAGTTCAGTCCAAGTATAAAGCAACTGGGAACCATGTTTTACAGAAAATGTTTTATTAATAATGTTTTCTGAAGGACTTGTGTCCTTATTCTTTCAATGTTTCTCGCGCTTTAGTGCAGAACAGCAGTCGGAGAAAAAGGTACCAAAAAAAGGCACGGAAAATAATGTATACATATTGATTTAATGTCAGCCTGATGAAGACATGCAGGTAGCTGATTATGCAGGTCACCGGGGAGAACGTGGCTAAGGCTTAGATCTACCTTCTTACAGTTTACATTTTTAAAAGCATGTGCTGTCGAATAAATCATTCAGATTTCAGGCTAGCTGTATCTTCCCTCCGAAGCTTCATTGTGTGAGTAAAGATTTTTTAAAATTTAATTTTTTTTTTTCCCCCCCCCACCCCGGGGAGATGGGGGTGGTGGTATGTGGTGTCTGTCATTATTCATTTACTGGTTTAGCGGGACAAGTCTTTTTCAGCACAAGCCATGCAAATTAGACCTAAGTAATATGTTGCTCTGCATATTTATGTCGTAGTTGTTTTGTCTGCTTGTTTGACTGATTTATTTTTAGGTGCGTGTGTTGCATGTTATACTTAGTTTTCTGTAGCTTACATAAATACAGTTGCTCTAATGGGCTCAAGATGTTTGGATAATTTATACGTTAAATACAAACAATTTTAAATGATGTATTATATTTCACAGTAACTACGACAGGGAATTGAATAGCATCTATAGATGATCCATGTAGCTTGAAGCTCAGTGAATTGGTGAGAAAAAGCTCATGAGATAAAGTACATTTGTTATCTGTTTATGAATTGGAAACCAGAGCATGATGAGCCTTTTGGGGATGGGTATTCGAATCTGTGGTTCTTGAATCTGCTGAATCTACCAATCTGAACCAACTGTGAAAGAACCACTTTACTTCCATCATATCCAAAAGATATAGCAGTGCTCCTGTCTCTGTAGAAAATGGTTTATTATGGATTTTTCTGCACTACCAAATATTGTTTCTATTTCCAAGCACTGGATTAACTTGCAGTTAGTAGAAGCTCAAATGAGATGGATGAACATGCCAAGAACAAGGGGAGCACACTTGACAGAACAGGGATTAGGTAGAATATTTAATAGTGGAAACGAGGTACACCTTGGTGAATGACCTTGAGTAAATTGCTTGAGTTTGCTGATTATATTGAGGTTTGTGCAGAATTGTTGTTGGGAATGTATATAGCTGTCAGTGTTTTGATTTTAAGAGGTCTGCATATTTTCACATTGCACATGTTGAAAAAGTGTTCAGCTAAAATATTGATAGGTAATATATCATAGATCATGATGCTGTTTATAATTTTTTAACTCTACAGTATATTCTAAAAAAATATATAGGATAAGGTTCTGTGTAAAATATAAGCAGATTTTCACCTGCTCAAGGGCAGAGCGGCCTGTAAGTCCATTCTTGGGCAGCCACTCCTAATCTTGTTGTGTGTATCATACAGCACCCTACACGATTTTCAAACTTGCATATCTTACTACATCATTTGTATTTCAATTATTCTATTGGTATATAGACTAAAAGCCTGGTAACTATGTGCTTAGGAAGTAATGTATGTGTTAATATTAAAGTAATAACTAATAATATTTATTAATACATTCATGGCAAACCGGGAAGCCTCAGAATTAAGATTAAGGTACTAGTACATGCAGTAAACCACAGTCTGTGAAAACAAGTTATGGCAGCACATACTGTGAAAGCACAGCCTTATTAAATATGGATAATACTGAGGCAGATGTGTTGTACTTAGTATGCATTCCATTAAATAAGCAAGAGAACAAGGTGGCGCAGGCAGCAATTGCTGGCAGCCTGCTCTGATTTTGTTGGATTTAGTTAAGCTAATTAATCCCGAATTGGTCATTTGTCAGAGCTGATCTAAATTCACAAATTATTACATTGTAATCTGCTAAAGAAAAAGAAGCAGGAGTTAAGTGTATAGCTTTGTTATGTGTGTGAAGAGAGATGCAGTGTTAGGGCTTGTTTTGATTGATGAGGGAGCAAGATTTACTAAATTAGAAACAACATCCCCTAGAGTTGACATGCCTCGTGTGCCAAAGCGCAAAGATCCGCCCCAGTGCTAGAAAAGTGTATCAAAAAAGGAAAGGCTCTTACCTCATTTAATGCTGCATTACTCGGCTGTAAACATTAAGCTTACTTTGCTGGTCTCTGTTGTGTTTTATTGCTTTGAAATTATGACCCAATTTGTTAGCGAGAATGCCCTTGTCACTCTTGTATTTATTGCATGCTGAAAACCCAACTCAGTCTTCAAGGGAGGCCTGCGAAATACAATTCAGATTGGTATGTTTAGTTCAGGGCAAGAGGCCCAAATAGTTAGCAAATGGTTTGCAATTAAAGAGGCCTAAGGTAAATGATCAGCTTTCAAATATCAAGGAGGCTGTTTTTTTCAACTCCTTCTCTAACATAAGTCATGTAGCTTTAATCACAATAAAGTTTTATAAAGTTACTTTTATCTCGGCGGAATCTAAAATGAGCTCTGCCAGATGCTCCCCCCCCTCCACTTTTGAACCTTGGGACGCTGGAAATTGTAATTAGAAGATTTTGTTTTGTTGATTTATGTATAAAGGAATCGCAGATAATTTCTCTAAATTATCTTTGACTTTCAGTTGGATATTTGTTTTGTAACTCAGTCAGCACTGGAGACTTTTGTGCTTTGTCATAGAGAAAATGCTGATAAAAAAATGAAAGATGATGTTATTTTTGGTTTGCGTATGATACAGAATATGAGCCTATGTAATAATGAATGCCAGCTGTCTTTTGGTTAGAGTTTGAAGATCATAGTTGAAAACCTTTGAGGACTTTGACATTTTTATCAATTTTCCATATGCTCTTGATTGCATGTGGTAGTGTATTCGTGGAATTAAATTATACATTTTAGTAGTATATGAAGGAAATAGATCTTACAGTAGAAGAAATAGGCATACCACAGTTTATTTTTCACTTAGAAGTATTTCAGCTTGCTCACTTTATAGTTTTATAATCCCTAAGGTTATAATACCATATAAAGTTATGTTTATAAAGTTATCATATAAGCCCAATCATAGTTATTGTCAAAAAGTCGTAAATTCTTGATGAATGGTCACATGAAGTAATTATTACTTTGCCAACACAGTTTTTTAAATTTTCAGTGTGTCTTTTAAACTGCTGGCAGTACTGGCTGATTCTCAAATGCCAGAGAAACAGTCATTGTTGAAATAGAAAAACAAAATATAACAAAGAAAACTGCCTTTGATCTAAATCTTTTGACATACCAGTATATAAAACAAGTATGAAAGGCTTCCTGCTTTAAAATGAATAGATTTTTAAAATGCAAACCTATTCATTTTAACAAAGGCATTCCATATATTATACCTAACAACAAATCACTAAATAAAGCCGTTGTGAAAATGTACTCTAGTTACCAGAACCTTGTAATTCACCGCACCCTATCTATTGTTCTGTCTTTGTTTTTCAGTGCATTGTTTTCTTTGGACTGATCTGGCTAGAATTTGTTTTTATTTTAGGGAATCCATAATGGACCAGTCTAGATGTTTGAGATGAGATGTGTATCTAAGTTCTGGGGATTTCGAACTTTTGGATTGGAGTTTCCAAGACTTCATAAACCTCAAGACAAAGCACGGTTCATATGATCATCTGAAAACCTATAGACTATAATATTGTAGTAGAATCACTTTCTGGCAGCATTATAGTGCTTGTTGGCACCAAGGTGTTATTCAAAGTTCAAACAAGCAAAACGAGTCACAGTAAGCACCACAATGCCAGCAAACTGATAATTATTATGATGCTCTAACTTTCATGTTACACAAGGATGTGATCCCAGTTAATACGCACACTCATGACAAATATACATTTTCATATTGAGATTCTTTGACAAACAATTATTATTTTTTTTTTTATTTAGTAGTCGCCAATTTATTTTTTTCTCCCAATTTAAAATAGATAATTGTATTTTAAGTTCGGCTCACCGCTACCACCCCTGCACTCGGGAGTGGCAAAGACGAACACATGCTGTCCTCCGAAAAGTGTGCCGTCAGCCGACCGCTTCTTTTCACTCTGCAGGCCTGCCATCTAGCCAACCCAGAGCTACAGCATCGGAGGACAACGCAGCCCTGGGCAGCTTACAGGCAAGCCCGCAGGCGCCCGGCCAATCTACAGGGGTCGCTGGTGCATGGTGAGCCGAGGACACCCTGGCCAACCTAAGCCCTCCCCCCTGGGCGGCGCTCGGCCAATTGTGCGCCGCCCCCTGGGAGCTCCCGTCCACGATTGGCAGTGGAATAGCCTGGACTCAAACTAACGACCTCCAGGCTATAGGGTGCATCCTGCAATCCACACGGAGCACCTTTACCAGATGCGCCACTTGGGAGCCCATCTGACAACTAATTCTTATCTAAACATTTTGGTATATTATTTATTTTTCCAATTAACTGAACAAAATGCATTTCTTACCTTACTACACTGCAGTAAATGTATTCCTGTAACTTGCTGACTCAAGTATTATTTTCTTCTAAATTGCAATAATTCTAAGGATGTTACTGCATTTTTATAGTAATCTAAACAGCATGTTTCAGTGACTAGTGTTTTGGCTTCCTCCAAAATGGCACTTTCATTGCATTGCCAGCAAAGTAAACCACAAAAATATTTTTAACTTTTAAAAAACCTAGCAATAATTATTTTCTTGACTAACTTGTTAGACATTGTTACTCTGTATAGCAACACAAATTCCCAACACCCTCTTAATATCTTCGATACGCAAGGCATAGTTTTGCACTTCAAAGAACATATAGTAGTTAATTATAGTGTACCATTAGCATTATATGGTCCAAAGTCTCATTTGAAAGTGCTTGAAAAGCACACATGTAGAGCTTAGAGGTACATACAGTGTTTTTACTTCTAGCACTTGACACAAGGGTTAATAACATTGCGAGAGATACTGTAATTGTCAGTTTTACCAGTTACCTACTGAGATGCGCTGCAGTACTGTTTAGTGAGGATCTGATGACCAAAGTGAAATTGAATAGTAAACAAAAGGACTGCTTGTTGATTTTCTGTTCCATTATTTCAGCCGGGTTTGTTATTGCTTGATATGTCTGTATCCATTTTTTTATCTTGCAGTTATGATAATAATCTATCAACAATTGCAACCAAAAACACATCTTGGTAGTGAACAGAATTAGGGAAAAATATTTGACGAGCAATATGATAATGTTTCATAATAATCCTTTCACATGTTAATTTAGAAATGTTTACAATATTGGTATTGCACTGTACATTGCAGACAATATATTATTCAGTGATATTTTCATTTCTAGTTACTATTAGATGCCAGAACAGCATAACATGTAAATAAATAAGAGCATGTCTGTTTTCTTTGATACATACTGTGTTTAAAATATAAGATTACATTTTATTCTTTAGATGGTAAAAACATTTAAAGGATTTGCTACTAGAAATTTAATTAAATGAAAAGTATATGCTGTATATAGAACACCATTACATCATGGAAGAATAAATCATGGATTTGAATATAAACAAAAACAAGTCGTCATGCCGTCAAAAATCTATAAATATCTCCAATGTTTTGATTCAAACATGCTCCCTTGAGAAAGATATGTACAACATATCGAAACTTTCGGCAGCTGGCTCTGAGTTAATATATATATATATATATATATATATATATATAGAAATATAAATATATAGAATATATATATATATATATAAATGTATGTACACAAAAGGTTTAAAAGATTAAGAAATCTTTTATTTTCAGTACTTTTATCTTTAAAAAGCGAGCAGCAATGTTTTACATCTAAAAAATAATAATTTATTATTATAAACAGGAAACACTGCTTTTTGACAATACGTGTCTTCAAAAATCTCTACATCTGATGGAGACACGTATTGTCAAGTTGTGTTGTGTTTCGTGTGTTCCGTGTTTTTAATAATAAAAAATAGTTTTTTAAAATGTAAAATATTGCTGCTTGCTTTTTACTCTCTTGAATATCAAGTCTAAAATGAATTAATGACACAATTGAGCCATTTTGAGCGTGCGACCCACCCAGTCTCTGCAAACAACAAACAAGTGGACTTTGGTTTGTCTTTTACTCAACATTTATTTTCAAAAAGTAATAAAAACCATTATATTGCTCTGATCACCACAGCACATGACCAACACAGCAGCTTCTGAGCCTCTATTTAAAAGTTTTAGACAGCAAAAAGTAAACAAACCCCATTATGTGCACGCACGCATAGTGACCTCTATGTAAAGCAGTCAGGGACAAAAACACATTGGGCTGCCTAAGAGCAAGGCAGAATCTCATGGCACAGAAAAAAGGTGAGCACATCATTCTGAAATGCCTCACTTGTACATATTATATATTTTTTGTTGTGACTTTCTGTCATGTGGAATGTAATAAACAAGAACCAAAAGGGTGACTTTTGTCCCCCTTCCTTTTACAACACCATTTCCATGTTTGTTTTATTTGAAGTGTTTAAATTTCAGTTTTTGTTCGGTTTTGTTCAGCTACAAAAAGGCACAAATATACCTCATGTTAGTAACTTATGGCCACTGTTTACTGTGAAGAAACGACAATGGCAAGGAATGAAAATAAAAAAGTAAATAAAATAAAATGCAGTTTCTTTATGTACTATTTATTTCAGAAATAAACAAAACATTTAGCTTGAACTGTTATTTGGCATCCTTTGTTTTATAGTTAATTCACTGGGGTAATGTAAGTCTGTGACAAAGATGGCTGTAGTGGAGACGTCAGACCAGAAGAAATCCTCGTGCCTAAATATAAATATACATTTGAAACACTTGTGTTACACAGACCCATTTATATTCCGTGTACCAATTACTATACACCAACATTAACACACTACACGTAACATACAACACAACACAAATAGCCCAGGGGCGGGGCACTTTGCCACATATACCCACCCCCCCCTTGTGCAAAGCACACTTGGACTCAACGGCCACCTTCCCCCTTAAAAACCCAGCAGTCCAGGTCAAAGTCTTGGGCCGGGAAGGAGGCTTCACTGGGCCCATGGCTGAAAATGCTGTCAGCTCCCCTGCCGGTAGAGCCACGGCTGACAGCATGGTGGTCCACTCCCGCAGCGGAAAAGCTGCTCTTTTCCGTTGCACCCCTGGCAGCGGTAAAACTGCCAGGGGCAATGCTGTCAGCTGCAGTCCTGGCAGCGGAAAGGCTGCTGAGGAAGGTGGTCTCCTGACCTCTCCCTCCTTCTTCATAGCTGGCAGCTCCCTCTGGTGGGGCTCCAGCCACACTGACCCCTGCGGCCAAGCAGAGCTGACGGCGACTCCTGGCCAAGCAGTTCCGGTGATCTCAGGCGAAGTATTGCTGGCAGCCCCAGGCGAAGGCAGCAGCGGACTCTCGGGAGATGAACTCAGGAGGGGAGCCCCTGGCCATAGAGGTTGTAGCGGGAGCTCCGCTTCTCCCTCGTACCCTGCCACTGGTGGCTCCACAAGAGACAGAGGCAGCCCCTGGCAATTCAGAGTGTCAGGCAACCCCAGGCGATGCAGAGCGGCTGGCAACCATCCTTGGGCGAAGCCAGGCAGGCATCCTTGGGTGAAGACGTGAAGGAAGTCAGGACAAGCTGGCTTGCAGGTTTTGGAGGCGCTGTTGTCCTGGTTCTGACACCACATGTGACAAAGACGGCTGTAGCGGGGACATCACACCAGAAGAAACACACAGTACTGCGAGAGGAAATGATAAATGGATGCGCTGCTGCGCGGTTTATTATTATAAAATAAGACAGTACAAAAAAAAGGACACAGCACCTGACGTCAAAATAAATAGACAAACAAAACGGACTAACACTTAAACAAACAGTGGACTAACAGACAAACAAGGTGAGTCAGAACAACGGTTATATATTTACGTTTAGTTATCGTTTTAAATTCTCTCCTCTCCACACCCATTCTCCACTCACCGAACACCGAGTGAGTGAAAACATGCTGCTTTTATGCAGCTGTACCGAGACTCGATTGCTAAACAATCATTCAATTGGAGTCTCGGTACAACTGCACGTGAATTAATAAAGTGCAATTCCCCGTGCTCACATATTATTACATTTTATAGTGAAGTGCTGCGCAATCCGCGTGCCTAAATAAGGATATACATTTGAAACACTCATTTAACACAGACCCATTTATATTCTGTGTACCAATTACTATACACCAACATTAACACACTACACGTAACGTACAACACAACACAAATAGCCTAGGGGCGGGGCACTTTGCCACAAACTCCAACACAACTTATTCTTTACGCCTGGGATATTTTTCTATTTTAACGTGTTACATATTGTAAGGTCTTGCTGTAAAATAAAGGCACACACACAGGGCCATGGCCACTTCCCCCTCTCCCTGCGTTCAGAGCAATATAAATTAAAGTAGCGATTCAGCTTTATAATAAAACAACCAATTATTACATAGCATACATGAATGAAAAATAACATGCAAAAACTAATTTCATACCCTAACATTAGTACTTTGTGCACCCATCCTTTGCTTCCTTTACAGCTTGCAGACTTTTTTGTATTTTGAAACCAGTTCCTGGCACCTTTCCAGAGATATTTTTCCCATTCTTCTTTGAGTTCTGCATTTGACTTTGGTTTCTTTTTTTCAACAGCAGCCTTCAAGTCAATCCACAACATTCTGATGGGATTCAAGTCTAACTGTAGTCATCCTTTTTTTCAGAAATTCCTTTGTAGACTTCACGCTTAGGGTCATTATCCTGTTGGAATACAAACTTAGATCCAATAACACTTCTAGCATTGGGTAACAAATGAGAGTGCAAAATTTCTTGATATTTTGCAGCATTTGTTGATCCTTCTTCAATACAAAGGTGGCCAGTGCATGAGGAAGAAAAACAAGCCCATACCATCACACAACCTCCACCATGTTTAACACTTGGCATGATTAACTTTTCTTTAAATTCTCCTCTCTTCCTCCAAACATATTGTTGCTTTATTGGTGAAAAAAAAAAGTATTTTGTATTTGTCTGACCATAAACTTTGGTTGAAGAAATCATTAGGCTTATTGGAAAACTCCAATCACTTTCTTTGTGTATTGTTTTTAACAAAGGTTTGCATCTTGGTTTTCGCCCATGGACATTCATCTTGTTAAAGTGTCGTTGAATTGTTCGCTCGTGAATTTCTTGACCATCTTCTTGTGTCAAATCTTTTGCAGTCAAATCTTTTGTCAGACTACTCAAGTGATTCATTCTTCTTTCAGATTTTGCAAAAATCTTTCTTGGTCTTCCACACCTGGAGCTAGTTGCAGTAGTTCCTGTTCTCCTGTGTTTGTCAATAATAGACCACACAGTGTTTTTTGGTAAACCGAGTGTTTCTGCTATTTTTCTGGTAGTTTCTCCTTTTTCATTTAGTTGTATCACTGCCATTTTGAGATTGTTGATGTACTCTTTATTTTTAACCATTTTTGTTGCTTTTTTTTTAATCACAAATGTCCAGTTTATTTTTCAGCACTTGATGATTATATAGGTTTTCAGTTGTGTCCGGTTGCCCCTCGTTATACCGCCACCCTTTATAACACCACCCTCGCATACCACCAACTATTCTCTCTGAACAAATGTCACCAATATAAAAACAGTGCTATTTTTACCTGTTATATCACCACCCCACTGTCCGCCACCCGCCAAGTTCACCAGCCAAGCAAACGTAAATATAAGCATTGTAGTTTCCCTCATTGTAGAGCCAGTAAAATATTCATGGCCAATTAAAACAACAAAGTTATGCAGTTACCCTTTGATTCACTTTCCTAATTCATTGTTAACTGAACATTCATACCAATGTCATCATCCCACTCCCAAAGCAAAACAGAAAGTACAAAATGGCGACTCGACCCTACATTTAACACCAGAGCAAAAGAAACAAATCTGCATGTATGCATCTGAAAATAAGAAAGGAAGACATTGCAAATATTTTCTCGCTTGCATGAGGCATATACTGTTAATCAAAGCACAATTGGAAACATTGCCATGGATAAAAACAAATACCTTGATGGAACGGGTCGATTTGTTTAACCTGAAAAAGGCTCATCTAAAATAAGTGACTTTTATAAACCACAGTAAATGTTAAAAAAAAAAATTATGGTAAGAGATTTGTTTGTTTACATGCAAATTTTGCACGAATTAAAGCTCAGTTAAACTAAAGCTGCAGTTTTGTAAACAGCAGAATTTATTTTTTATTTTTTTAATTTAAAAAAAAAGTGTTTGACTGTACATATTCAATTTTTTTTTAAAAATGCTTTAAAAAGAGTGCTGTTGAGCTTAAATTGCTTTGTAAAATTAATATATGGAATCATTCAGCAGGCTTACAGTCGTGCCACAAACACATGACCAGTACAGTACAAAATTAAAAAAACTTGGTACGTACTCTCGTATTGCCTGTTTTTGCCCATGCCCTTACCTGGTGGTATAAAGAGTTGACTGTCAATAATAAGCAATGAGTGGTTTTAATACAAAATATGTTGATTGCCCAGATACATATGAAAAAGTATGAAATTAGTTTTTGCATGTCATTTTTCATGGTATACATTTGTCATTTTATTATAAAGCTGAATCTCTACTTCAATCTATATCTTTCAATACAGCAATTTGAAATTATAGAAATCTCTGCATTTTTTTCTCAACTTTTTTCTGTGACTGTATGTGTGTGTATATATATATATATATATATATATATATATATATATATATATATATATATATATATATATATATATATATATATATATATGTAAACTTATCTATAGCCTCAATCTTGTTAGATAAATAAAGCTTTGTATATGTTTGCAGGCTATAATTCTCTTGGGATCATCAGTTTTATGGTTCATTAAAAAGCTGAACTTATTGAAACAGCATAAACTTGGGTAATTAAGAAAATATTTGGGTTGTGAAACAGTCCTGAAAAAAGCTCCCCCTCCCCCAGCTAAGGACTAGCCACTCTAATACACTTGTCGTATTGTTTGCTTCAACACAAGCTCTAGGCAGGCTCTGTGAGCAACTGTGGGACATAACTTGGAAAAGCACTTTTCACAACATAATAATAATAATAATAAATAATAATAATAATAATAATAATAATAATAATAATAATAATAATAATAAAGTGTGTTATAAACTGTGTTTAATAAAGTGTAATTTGAGGATTTGACATTTCATAATGAGAAGAAATTGGTTTTCCCTGTCTTCCTTTTTGTTTGTTTCGAATCCACATGCTGGGCCTCAACCTAATTGAATAATAATAGACCCCCCCCCCCCCCCCACTCCCCTGCCTCACAAACAAATGTATGTACACACTCATTTGCTTGTCAGACTTTTTAGCACATGACAAGAGCAGCATTTGCTGAGTTTAGTATGCAAAGGCCTTAATTTTTAATTAGCTGTGAGTGGTGAAGAAAGAAAAAAACTAGTGTAACAAGCTGCAGCAGAAAGCAACTGGGATGCGTTGCCATAACAACAAGTTCAGCAGGCCGCCCACTAGCTAGTGTGTCAGTGGGCATTACTACTACTAGGAGGGAGCTTTCAAAAACAGTGCATACAGAATCACAATGTGATTGGTCACACCTCTGTTGTCTTTGTGTAGAGTAGAGCATGCTGGGTAAGACCCAGGAGTGAATGCTCAGTTTGTCTGAAGGCTGCAGCTAACAAACTGCTGTTGAATCTGCTGGGATTAGCAAAGGCGTCTGTGAAAAGGCCAAGGTACTGAATATCTTATTTCTATTTTGCATTAATTAAGCAACTATAACACAGCTCTAGCTGAATGAATTACAAAATATAAAGGGGTTGGTGGAGGGGGAATGGGTTTGTAGGTTCTCTGACAAAGGCCAGAGCTTTTTAAAAATGTTTTTCTGTCAGACAGTATTTGTGCAGACAGTTGTTCACTGCTTTAGGGTGCATGTTTATGAAATAAAGATAGCTGTTATTTCAAATAACCAGCTGCTTTTTTTAACCAGTATGCTGCCATTTAAATTTTTTTTTTTTTTTTTTGAAGAAGAATCTGCAGCCTTCATTTTCTTGTTTTTTCTAATTTTAGATGTAGGACGGTAACGGATATATATATATATATATATATATATATATATAGAATATATAATATATATATATATATGTGTGGGTGTGCGTGCATGGGGTGAAGTTTCAAACAATGTTAGAGGAATGTTTTTTTAAAAAATTGTGTTTGGTGGTTGCAAAGGTTGCAAATGTACATTTATGCTGTGGCCACAATTGTTTGTGATTTCTATGTGCTTGTCTGCAGAGTTTAGCTCGTTTATGCTAAAAATACGTTCACCTGTTTCTGGATGTTTATTCATGTTGTTGTGCCACTGTGGCAGGAAACTTGTGACACTTTCAGATCGGTGCTCTGCCTCTTTAAATGTCTTCATTGAAACAACTTAAAAAATAAGAGCTTGCATATCGCTCGGTGTAAGGCAGGTTGGTTTTGTGATTCTCATGCCATGTTCACAGCAAACCCAAATCTGTAATGAGATTCTGAAGTCAGTCAGTTTGCTACCACTCATCATCAGATGGCATTCACATGAAGTATGTGTGACTTTAAGCAAAGGCTTTTCTTGCCTATCTATTTTTCTAAATCTTAGAATCTGACGCTGTACAAATCTAAATGCTTTAAATGAAGGGGTACTATAAATATAAGTATTGTGTGCACCTTTTGTAACATTTAGTGAGCTATTTTAATGGGATAGGACTAGGGCAAATATTAAAAGACAAACAAGGCCTTTAGTGTTTTAGTGTGTATGGCAATCCATAAACATAGTCCCCATGAACTGTGACCCAGTTAGGTCACTGCAGACATGTTTACTGTATTGCATAGAAATAACCCCTATTATCATAACCCATATAGCCCAGGTCAGTACCTGTAGTTCAATACGGTTGTGATTTGTTTTACTGTGATCTATCAACTTCTGTTTCTCTTTATTACAATTTGAACTATTCAATTAACTATAAATACAGTATTCACACAATCTCTATACCATAAATACACATCACCTCCATATGATCACTGTACTAAAATAAATTTCAGCAGCGTTTCAGGTGTGTGTGTCCGAAATAGACCACAAAAACCAAACACAAGGGATCCTCGGGATACAGTGTTAAACGTCCCCGCATGTCGCTACAACTATTTATCATACCTGTCATTTTTCTTTTCATTGTTAACATCCTGACAATGTTTCTACTTATAACCTTAAAGTCTGTTTCAAAGGTTTTTTTTCAAAGTGTCCACTCTAAATCACTGCAGGATAAATAAAATAAAATAAAAACATCACAACAAGTGCTCTGGCTTTTCTGTTCCACCACATCAGGGATAGCTGTGTTACTTATCTGATGGTGTGGGCAATAATCCTTACACTATCAGTGCACTAGAGAGGCCATTTTTAAAGGAGCCTTGCAACAGGCTTTAAAGTTATAAGTGTAAAAAGTTGTCAAGATGTTAACAATGAAAATAAAAATTACAGGTGTGTTATTTAAACAGCTGTAGCAAAACGTGGGGACATATAATGCTATAATTTTCGGAACCCCACTACTTACTCTTTGAAAACAAAAAAACATGCTTAAACTAATTAAATTTAATTAACTAATTTTCGCACACTGCAATAACCGTGGGCAGGAAATTCTAGTGAAATCTGGAGTTACTAAAGGAGAATACCACAAGAGTGACCAGTTGGAATGCAAAAAAAAAAAAAGAGGCATCGCTGGAGCAAGGGAGTTAAACAAGCAAAGAAGGTTCAACACATCTGTCAGGTTATCAGAGGTCATCAGGTGCCATGACATACAGGACCAAATCAACCAAGAGCCATTGATTGGATTTAGATGACCATGACACACACACACACACACACACACACACACACACACACATATATATATATCGGGTAACTCGATTGGTGGATAATTCGACACCTTTGCTTAATTCGACAGACAGTCTTGGTCCCAGATTTTCTCCATATAAAATATATGCATCCTGCCTCTTTTCATTTTTTAATTTGACAGCATGCTTTACTCGTAACTTCGCACTTATTACCGGTACTGAAGGGATAAAAACTATTAAAAAGACTAGTGGATAAGTCGACACCTGAACTTCTAGAGCCTCCTATCAAACTGGATAAAGCCATCACTGCACTGAACACGGTTCAGGTGTACAAGACAATAACTAAAAGTTTAGTCACTAGTTTGTGCACAGTTGGTTGGATTGTTTTCGTAAAAAATAACACTGTAGGTATTTTATTAATTAATATTTCAGTCGAACTATACGAGTTGTACTGAGTTTGTACTGTAGTTGATTGGTTCACTGCAGTTATTTCAACTGTTTTCATAAAAAATAAGTGTAAATACTGTAATACTGTAAACGTGTGAGTTCTGTTACTTAGATGCAGGTTAATGCCATGGCTCATGTAACCTCGGATAAGTCAACACTAAATAGCATCCTAGTGGGATGTCGAGTTAACCAAGGCCGAGTTATATATATTCTGAACAGTATAAAATAAGAAATGACAATGAATTGTAAAATGAAAATTAGTTAAGCAGTATTTAAGACGTAGATGTCATTAGGTAAGCAAATTACATAGTATTATGTTAAAGTGTATTAAATCGATTGATTACAGCAGGGGTTTTCAACCGGTGGTATAAATACACCTGGAGGTACTTCTAAGGGTCATAGGAGGTAAGCAGGAAAAAATAAAAATTAAAGTAAAATAAAATAATGATCTTGAATTGATTTTTTTTACGGGATTAAATATTATCGCTAAAGCCCCGTAAATAAATATAACATTTTTGTTTAGCAGCTCAAAGGTTACAGTCTGTAGTTTCAAAATTATCATCCATCTGTACGCATGCATGATTTCCACTGAGCGGATTTCCACTCTGATATTAGGGTGGATGAAGCAGACGTCTGCCTATGGAGAGCTCTGCTCAGTGTGCCGTGTGCCACTCAAGAACTTGGCAGTTTTCAGCTCGTTAATCAGTGAATCACAATCTTTACAATTTTTACAACAAGTGTAAATGTTCCGGTAAACATAAATAACAATCACAGTACTGATACTTTGACAGTTTTTGTGTTATTTATTAGGTGAGGCTGCATTTATGTTGAATTTGTTTTCAGTGTTTAGTATTGTACATACAGATTATCCTGGTGTTGTTTCTCAAGTCAGAAATTGAGACATTTCTTACCTGCAAAAGAAAAACAAAGGAAGAAAGCATCAAAAATTACAGGAAGAGCAACGCGACGGACAGTTATACAGAGTCCCTTTTTTAATAATTTTTACGTTGGCTTTTATAAAGAGTTTATCATTGTTAACTGTTATGTTTTTTTCTTAAGGTTAATGTTTTTGATGTTGTAAACATTTTAAATGGCACACATAATTATGCTGAGATGGGAAGTAAATGGTAGCATGGTAAAAGTGAAACTATTTTGGATTATTTATGGTAACTTTGCCGAACAGAAAGCGAATATGTATGTTTCCGAAAAGATTCCAAAGTTTGATTCTGTGCATCTAAAGACTTGGATGTTCTGTCCTAAACCAGCAGTTTGTCAGTCCAAAGCTGTTGTGACAGAAATTATATATTATGTAAACAGGGAAACATGTATTTGTTAATCACATTTTTCTACCTTTTATTGCAACTGTGGTACCATTCAGTAGAGCAAAAATTGTAAACAGGGAATTTGAATCTAAATACTGTGCCTGGAATTATTAGAATTTATGAACTAAAGTCATAAAATTCAAACATCTAACCATGCACATGAGCCTCTAGTGCGTTTTTCTAACCCGCAGTTTCATTGTCCAACCCACCTAAGTTCACCTTCTTTTGACTTCATTTGGTCAGGTGACTCGGCAGCAATTTATTAGGTGTAATTTAGTAAAATATTTACACAAGTGTGTGTGGGGAAGGGGGTGGAGGAGTAAGCATATACTGATAATTGTCATTGTGTTTCTAGTGGACATGACATATTAAGTTGCTTTATATATATATATTATATATTATATATATATATATATATATATATATATATATATATATAATATAATAACAGACTGATATATATTTAAAATCTGATGCTACCTTTTTTCCAATTCACAAAAGATATGTGCACAAATCTCAAAGTTTGCTGTTGGCTTTGCTGTAAATGCACAACACACAAGTCATTAGGGTTAAGTCATTCTTGATGTGATAGTATAGAATTAAACAAAGTAAGTACACCTGTGACTGTGTCATTCAAGCATTCCAATGTCAGTACAACAAGTTTGGAGATGAACCAGTGTGCCAGTAACAATGTACAATTACTTCCAGATCTTCTCCAATTAAACTAGGAGGTAGCTACTGATGTTTATAGAAATCTTTTTTTAAATTTTTTTAATTATTGTTATTTTCTCAGCAAGGCATGAGAGATGTACAAAACAAGTTATAGGCATTGGTGTAACTCAATACTTGAGTTGTACACAAAAATGTTTACACTGTATCAACAAATGCTATTTTTATATGCCCCAAATATGGGCATGTACAATGTCAATTATATATATATATATATATATATATATATATATATTATATATATATATAATATAGTATATATATATATAATATATATATTTGCTGAGCAAAATTGCCTATTGAAAGCAAAATAGTACCCCAATTAATTTATTGTATTCTTTTCTTTTGCACTCTTTGGACAAAATGTTGGCAAAATTTTCATCCTGGTTTTGAACTCTAGAAGCTGTTTATCTGTTGTACTTTTGTTCGCAAAGAATTTCTTTGGTATGATTTTATTCTTAATTTGCATATGCTGGGCCATTTATAAACTGTGGAATGAAACCAAACGGATACTACGTGCATCAATTCAAAGGACCTTTTGGCGAACGTACTATCCTTGTGGCACATTCAGATAAAAGTTCCTCCTCTATAACTATGCTAACTATCTTACTGTACATGTATTTCGTTTTTGAACACAGATGAATTGATCAGCAATGCTTACACTCTACTTGATATAAAAATAAAAGCAGGCAACTTTTCATAAGCAGTGATTTCAGGGTGTTTTGCAGAGAAGAAACAATCTGTTCACACTTGTGTTAATGGGTTGTTCTGAAAATGGGGAGAGGAGAGTGTTATTGGGTTGAGATTTACTATAAGCTTCAGAAGAGTATTGACTTTTAAACTAGCGATGGAAAACAACTTTTTCTTAGCAATTTTAAGACGTGCTTTATGTATGCAGTAGTGCTGTATGGGATGGTTTACAGTGTTCACCTTATCATTTCCAAAGTGTAATTCAGTCCTCACAGTTCACAGTTCAAGTTTTCCCATTGTGCTGCTTTGTTATGGCTGAATCTACATTGTGGGACGTCATCTTGCTCCTCCTGCAACAGAATGCGGCACCTCAATCTTAAGCTGAGCCCTCTGTTGCGGGAGATGCCTGATTCTCTGTAACGCATTGCTACGGTACCCCACAGTGCAGGACGGCGAGCCTTAACAGCTCAGCCCAGTAGGGGACCCTTACTCATAGTCCAAGGGGTGGGCTTAAACATGGAGGAATACAATCACTACCATGTGAAAAATGGAAAGCTTCTGAGAGAAAAAGTGTAGCCTATAGTGTCCTGGAAAAGGTTTTGGACCACCCTTGTTGGTTTGTGGTGCTTTATTCCCTGGTACACCACTCAGACCACTTGCTTACTAAATATATTGGTCAATATTGCTATGAGTAGATAATCACCCCATCTTCAAAAACAGGTACAAGATTTAATAAAATATCCATCTGCTACTAGAATATTTGTTCTTAATCAGATATTTGTTCTTAATCATCCCTCAAAAATGGGTTTCTGCATTGATAACTGCCAGGGCTTGCAGTTACTGTTAGAGTGGGCAAGAGCTATATGCTGCTGCGATTTTCAATTGCCTGTGCTTCACTTATGTCTTTGGTGATTGTGCACGGCTGTAGACACTTAAGACGGTGTTGAATGTGATGTGCTTCTACGTAATACAAGTATATAGAGGGTGTATAAAATCAGGGTGCCACGATCAGGTTACATTTTATACTTCAATTTATTTACTTTGTGTCTCTACTACATTTCTATAGTTTATCCTTCTGAGGTTTCTACTTTATCTTGTTATATTTCTCAAAGGTACATTTAAACAAGATGAAGCTCCACCCACAAACCAGAATACCAGAATGCTTCGCTCTGGGACATTCTCCTGCTATTACCTGCATTAATATATCTTCAAGCACTGTTATAACTCAGGGAAACAAAGCAAAGATTTAAAAAGGAGGATTGTTTTGTTTTTCTGCCAGACTTTTTGTTATACATTTTTCAAGGGACAGCTATAGGGTTAAAGGGTAAAAATAAAATAAATAAAAGCATGAATGGCAGTGTGCTCGCCTCTTTGAATTTTTTAAAAACTATTCAACGGAATCTAGTAACTGCTTGCACCCCTCAGCAGAATTGTAAGTCAAACATCTCTGTTTGCTCTCTAAGACCTAAACAGAGCAATTTAAATGCAATACATATAACAGAGGAAATTCCATTATGAGTCAGCAAAAATGTTCGCTGACTACACTACATTCCGTAACATACCCCTCAGTGCACATAATTTGAATGCCAGTTTCTTCGCATTCAATGCCAGTTTCTTCACATTCAATAAAGGTAATTTCAGCTGCTGGCACTCAAGCTTCCTCCCTCTTTGGAGCAAGCCTGGTTGTCAATCTGTGAATTACAGTTAGCATTCATGCAACTCCCTGCAGCACCAGAGGTCATCCGCAAGTTTTGCTAAGGAGAAGAGAAACAGATTATGTAAAAAGAAAATGGTGGTTTTGCTTATAAAAGTTTACAGTAAGCACTTACAAAACTGGAAAGTATTGTAACAAAACATGCATACAGTATGCAAAACCTTATGAATACTTTACCTTTTACTTTCTTCCCTCTGAATGAATTTCATGTCAACATGCCTTTTCACTTACAACTGTATTATTGTTATGTAGCAATTGTATAATTCTGTTGTATTAGGATGTATGTTTTCTTTTTGACACTTGAGTGCATGAGACAAGCTGTAACCCAGAAATGACTGAAGCAGCTAATTATGGCAAGTTTGTGTGACAGGTACCTAAGCAACAGTCATTTAAATAGCAATATCTTTGCTTCCCTACAGGTGATGTGTCACCCATCAGTATGTCTCCGATCAGCCAGTCACAGTTTATCCCACTGGGGGAGATCCTTTGCTTGGCCATCTCAGCAATGAACTCTGCAAGGAAACCGGTCACACAAGAGGCACTGATGGAACACCTAGCAACCACTTTTCCAGGTACTGCTCTTAATTCACTTATAAAAAATGTAATACACAGTTGTACTGTAGTATATAAGCACTTTGCTACAATATTACCTTCAAAGTTGACTACAGTATGTACTGCAGTAAGTTGTATGTAGTATAATGAACACTTTACTGTGGGATTAACTGCAGTCTTCCTCACAAAACATTTTTAAATGAATTAGAAATTGTAGTTATTGTAGCTATTATAGAGCAAAGCACACATAATGCATGTTCTGTGGCATGCACACATTTTTAGTTCTTATTGTTATCCAAAGCAGTAGTAGGTTCAAGTTTGTATTAAAAAGGTTCATTTTAGTACAAGGCCTTCTGTTAAAGGCACACTCTTAGGGATATTGTGGGCCATGAAGTTCTGCTATCACAGAATTAGGCATTGGGAATGGAATTAGGTATTTTAGGGATGGAATTTTGCAGTGTTATGTTTTCTCCTTGCAACTCCAGTTTGACAATTCATCATGTGACTTAACTCAACATGATGACTGCACCAATGAATAATAAATAATAATAATAATAATAATAATAATAATAATAAATAATAATAATAATAATAATAACAACAACAACTAGACAACATTTGCTTCCTTCACAGGGGCCTGGTTCTACCTTGCCCCATTGCTAAGTAGACTTTGCCGGCTGTCTTGGTGCGTTGGGCCTTCAAATAAATAAATAAATAAAATGGGAGTACTTTTTTTCCTTAGCAGTTTAGCCCACGCCTACCGCATCTCTTTGAGCCTGTGCTCTACTCTGGTGTATGCTGCTGCACCGGTAGTGCGGCTGCATGCAGTCCAGGTCAGGCTAATGCCCGCGCTGCGCCCCGGTGCAGCACTGTGCACTTCTCTCTGTACTGCTCTCCTGTTGCCTAACCACAGCCACTCGAGCCTGTGAATCCACCCGGCATATGCTGCGCAGTACCCTGGGTTGTTTAACTGCATGCGGGTAAGGCTAAGCGCCTGTCCTCTGTGGTTGCGCCCTCGATGCTCGGAGTCCTCTGTGCTCAGCTTCCTCAGAGCCTCAGTGCTTCGGTGCCCTCTGTGCTTCCCTGCCCTGGCACTTCAGTATTCAGGCGTTAGGTGCCCTTTACTGGAGGCTCTTACTAAGGCCCTGTTTGAGCCTATACATTCCATAGAGCTGAAATACCTCTCTATGAAGGCAGACTTTTTGTTAGCCATGACCTCCACCAAGCAGGTCAGTGAGCTACAGGCTGTGTCTGTGTACAGCCTCTGTATGCGCGTCTGGGACGACGGAAACGGTATCGTTACATATGAACCCCGCATTCCTCCCTAAGGTGGTTACAGCTTTCTACTTAAATCAGTTGATGGAGGTAGAGGCTTTCCATCCCCCTCCCTTTCCTTTGGAGGAGGATCAAAGACTAAACTCCCTCTGCCCGGTTCTGGCATTGAGATGTATTGTTCATCTGTCATGGTGTATGGACCCTGGGTCAGGCGCTGTCAAAGCAGTGGCTGTCTCACTGGATTGTGGACACAGTTTCGACTGCATATACTAATGCCTGCCTACCCCCACATGGACAGGTGGCCGAGCACTCTACCAGAGGAGTGGCTACATCATGGGCCCTCTTTAGAGGAGCCTCATTGCATGACATATGTACTGTGGCTAGCTGGGCTACCCTGCATACTTTCACCAGGTTCTACCGACTTAATGTGGCAGATCCTTCCCTCTATGCCTTCATTAGGCACAAGGGTCCTTAAGGTTGCACGCTTGCACCGCTAACCGGTTTTGCTATCTCAAGACGTCTCTCGTCTGCTCTCTTGTCTACAGGCTGATCCACTTTAGATGGTAAATACTCACTCCGACCACATCAACGCTTTCGATTTTTACATGGGAGGTATGTTAATTAGGTACCCACTAAATTTGCATAACATTCCTCATACTGTCGGAATTGGGGTTTTGCGACTGTTCTTATCCTTCCTGGACATTTTTATTTTTGTTTTGAACACAAAAAACAGTCAAAGTTAAAACCCACAAAAGCCTTCCTCGACGTTTGGAAAGGCTTTGATATTCAGGACCATTCTGTCTGGAGACAGACATCTTGTTAAATTTCACAAAAATAACAAGGCAGAACTATTTAAATTACAATCGGCTGATGCACAGCAATTAACTTGTGTAGCAATGAGTCATTTCACACTCCTACTGTAAATAGGTATTGTACATAGGATTAGTGCTGGACATTTGTTTTCTGAACTGTTGTAATATGATTAAGTGTTCCTGCTTATTTTAATGCTAGCAATGAGTCAAGTGAGGTTTTAAACATTATGACATGTAAGTGTCTTCCAGCAACAAGAGTTGGATTGAAAATCTTGACTTTGGGGGGGTACTAACTAACTATCTCATTATATTTATGCTCAAATGCCATGTTTAAATATCAATACATTGATAAAAAGTAGGGAAAACGGAATTGGTCATTTTTGAAAGAACGGAATCTGCTATTCCCCAGAATAGAAAATCTATAACCCTAAAAATTGCATTTAAAATCCAAGACGATATTCGTGTAATGCATCAGATATTAAAAAGTTCAATTAAACAGTGAAACAGAGTACAAGAGTATAAATCAGGAAAGCCTGTCTTGGAATGACTGGTGCACCTACTTTGCATGTGTTATTAGAAACCCAGCTGTCCTGTCCTTCCTAGTAAACATGTCTGCTCAGCTTCCTGTGCACATTGAGTCCCTATGCTGACAGCTGGCATGTTTATGTCCTGGGTCTTTCTTCGTAGTTTAGTCAGGGTGTTGCAGAAGATCTCCAGGCTTGGGGTTCAAAGCTTTTTATATTATAAATCATAACCTGTCTATGTGGACATGCAATTCTTGCAATTTTTTTACTTTATAATATTGATTTTAATGAGATTTTAATAACAGGTGGGGTCGTATGGCAAATCTACACGATGAAGTTTGTAATATTTCAGCATGTGAATTAAAGCAGTCTGTTATATCGAGGGTAATAAGTAAATTACTAGTGAAAACATCATGTTGTAAAGTGCAGTACAAATTGTAGAATGGCATCATGTGGGCATGGCAACTAGAACAGTATGATGTAATGGTAAGTAACATTTAACCAACCACGGTGCTTGTCACCAGGACTAGCACAGTCTGGGTTTTGCTTGTCCCAGCAGGAGTAGCCTGTCTGTGGCAGGGGGGCTGGTGGTGAGGGATTTCCATGAACTGTCAAGTAGCAAAAAAAGCTGGATGTGCTTCACTGACGGTCAATTTGGATGGCTGATGCAATACAACTTTGGTTGATACTGATGGTAAATTATACTGTGTATTTTTATTTTAATTCCAGCAGGAATGTACATGTTTTAAATGGGAAGATGAGCTATTTGTTACTTGATTTAACTGTCTGGGTAAAAAAAAGTTAACTGCAGGCAAGTACACAGCGTTCTTAGTAATGGAGTGAAATAAAGTAAGTCTTAAAGTGTTACAGGGTACCCTTTAGCGCAGTGGAGGACCAGAGTCCCTGCAGGTTTTTATTCCATCTGCACCCTAAAGTACTTTATTGGACCTAATTAGAAGCTTAATTGGTCGAATTAACTAATCTGGGGTATGGTTAGAACAAAAACCAGGATGGAAACCGTCCCTCCGTGGCCTGAGTTGTACACCACTGCTTTAGCGTTTACAACAAACACACTACTTACCATTGATGTCTCCTGTGCTAACGTATTGCTGAAATATATTTTTCAACATATCAATTGTTTTATATTGTTATTCACATACTGAATATTGGTGATAAATCAACAGTGGAATTTAGGACAAAAAAACTTCAGAAAACTTCTTCAGAATGACTCGGTAGACGGCAAAAAAAAAAAGCCACCATGAGGATTACGTCACAGTTTTGGCTGTATATCTGCCTTACTCTTCCTACATTTGTCGTTTTAAACAAGGATACATGTGCAGGGGTACAAATGTGTCACTATGGCTCTAGATGCTAGCACCAGGGTACCTTGTATAGCACCAGCAACATTCAATTCTGGCGGCAATAGACATGTTTAATTAATACAATTGGGTCAAATGTCCATTGGTGCCCGCAGCTGTATGCACTGTGCGTACCTTTGGTTTGCAAAATGCTGTCTTCATAAGTGGACTCGCATGTAATCTCGTGCAATTAGTTGAAGCGAAACAGAATTGTAGAATTGTACTGTTAGTATAAGGTTTATTATGTACATGTAGCGCGGGCATCTTAACTGAAAATGATGGCCAGATTTAAAAATATTACTGATGAAGTAGAGACATGTAAGTTTAAAATGCTGCCACAGGAAAAAAAGATGTTGAGGGATATAATCGCATACCTAGAAGAAAATGGTGAAAACAGGACAATTCATCAAATACCATTACAGCAACTCGACAACATTACCTGCAAAATGTATCTTGTCAATTTGAACAGCACACCTTCCGTGGTATACTGGGAAGCATAGACAGGTATTTTAAAGAGACACAAATATAAAAGTTCAATTTACTAAGGTAACCAAAAGGAATTCACCAAAACAAAAGAAAGTTTAGTGACGAAACAAAAGCATTTAAAAAAAAAAAAAATAACAAATAAAGTATACCAAAGTGTACAAAAAAAAGCATGTAATTGTACATTTGGTCTCGTCATTCATCTTGCCACCAGAAGCCCTTGATATTATTATTATTATTATTATTATTATTATTATTATTATTGAGATTATTGAGGTTTGTGAGCTTGTTTTCCCCCTAGTTTTAAGATTTTTAAATAAAAGATTTGTGAGCTAGTTTTCCCCCTAGTTTTTAAGTCTGTATTTCAAATAGGTTTATTTGTAGCTTTTATTATTGTTGTGGACTGTTTGGCTGTCACTGTAGTTTCTTTTCTGTCTTGATGACAGTTTGCTTTATTTATTCATTTTTAGAAAGGGAAACAGTGACGCAGTTTGATTGCAGTTTTCTAATGTGACAGTGTAGGTGCTGTGAAACTCAGGAAAGAACAGCAATGCAGCACTCTCATTGGCTGAAACACTTTACAGCATGGTGATGCAGAGTCGTTATCGGCATGAGATGGGATATTGGTGTGGTTCGGCTTTGTGTACCACAAAAGATTTCTGGGGGCACTCCTGCACCCACAGTTACCAGCAGAACACTGGGTTTGATCATTTAGCATCAGTATACTCTCTGGTGCTAAACTTTAAAAAATGTAGCACCAATTTTCAAAACTGCACCCCTGATATGGCTGATGCTTATAAGCACAGTAATATTCCTTTGGATTGCAAAATTGTACTATACACTATTTAGAGTTTGAAAAATAATGATGGTGATATTTTAGTTGTGCAGCCATTTAGTTTTAAATTGAACATTCTGAAATTGTTTACAAAAATGTAATGGATCCTTGCAGGCTATTATTTTTTGTTTATCATTCTGGTTTTGAAGTTGCGTATAAGGTCCTGTCCACACTATGCCTTTAAACCATATTAGTTCCCTTTAAACCGGCTTAAAAGTGCTAAATACAGTTAGTGTCCACAATACATAGCGTTTAATACCGTAGTGGAGAACCAGCCTCGAGATCACCTCATGGTGTAGTCCAGTTCAAAATTAGATTGCATCATAGTGTGGTTTGTCAGTAGTGTGGACACTGGAATACAAAGAACAGGCACCTCAACAGGTTGAGAATGATTACTCCTGTACCGTATACAACTTCTGAGGCTTGTTGTAAAAATGGTGGATCATGGAGCGACGTGATCAGATGCCAAAATCAAGGCATACAAAACGCATACATTATGATGAAATGTACCTTGTGTTTTTAAGACACAGCTATAATGTTCATGCTACTTTAGTGCAGACGCACTGAGCTGGATTAATTAAAACATTTTTGAGTACGGTTCTCGAAACCGGTTATGTAGTGTGGACAGGGCCTTAATCACTGGGTCCTGGAAAGGCTGTGGCAGAACTCGAGGCAGGTTCGTGTGCAGTATGGGCTTAAAATAACGTCTTTTTGTATGGTACAGTATCGTGAGACAATTAAAACTTATCTTGCTTTTTGCGTTTAACAAAAAAACATAAAAAATAAAACAGCTTACATGGTTTTTTGCTGATTTATGGTAATAAATCACTGATTCTTGAAAGTAGGGACAAAATGGGATTTGTTTTTTCTTAAAACCAAGTTGAAATTGATCAAATTTGATCATGCTTTTTAAGTAGACAATAGTATGAATTAATAATTTATGTAAAAGTTCAACCAACTGACCATGGTATTTTTTCATAAAAAACAGTTAATGTATTTGATAACAGAAATTTTTATCTACTCCTTCAGACAATATAAAAAGCATGTCATTTTGTTATTTTTTCAATCAGCTGAAAAAAAAAAAAGTGTGATATATTATTTTGGCTTTTTTTTTCAAACCAGAAAAATGCATATAAAAAAGAACCATATTAACAGGACCTCAGAATTTTAATGGACATTTTCAAATTATTTTGTCTAAAAATCTGCTTAATAGCAGTACGACTGTGTTGACATGTACTTGACAGAATTGACACAATGTCTAGTGGAGGTAACTATGCAGGAACACTTTCTCATTAACACTTAAAACTGTAGTTTATTAAGAAAGTTTAGATCAAGCTTATAAAAATGAGATGAACAAAGGAGAAAGTCAAACATTACAATTAGTGTTATTTCTTATTCAATAAGGCCACAACTGTGGTTCAGAAGCTTCTTTATATTTTAAAATAGGTAAGCTATAGTTTTGGAAGAGTAAAGTTATTGTTTCTATAGAGAGTAATACATTTTTAAAAAATGCTAAACTAGTCGTCAACTTTGGTGTAAACCAAAAATGCCAAAGAAAAAAATGTTTGAATGGATCTAGATCAGTGTGTTGGTGTCTGCTGTCTTATACAAATCAAGAGACGAGGAAAAAAAAACATGACAGCTCAAAAAATGGACAAACCTATCAAAGCCATGTTGCAGATGTTGTGACCCTAGACGTGGTCTGGTCACGAACAGTAAATATGTGGGTCCTAGCATACTACGATATACAAGACTGCAACGGCAAAAGACTGCATCTCCCAAGAGACCATGCGGGAGTTGTAGTTTATAAGGCCTTGTCACAAAGACAGCCGGAGTGGGTGACGTCCGACCAGAAACAGGAAAATAAACAGAGAGAGGGGTGGAGTTTGGTGGAGCTGAGCGAATGGTCTCACTCAGCATTTAATAATTTATACAAGCAGAAAATAAAAGGTTGCAAAGACAAAGAGACAGGAGACAGCACATTCGCCAAAACAAAAAGACAAACAAAACGGACTATACAGACAAAACACGGTGAGCTTCTATTTAACGATTATTATTATTATTATTATTATTATTATTATTATTATTATTATTATTATTAACTTTGTCTCCAATCCCGTTCTCCACTCGCCGAACACACCACCCCAAGTGGGTGAAAACATGCAGCTTTCATGCAGCTGTACCGAGACTCGATTGCTGATCAATCATTCAATTGGAGTCACGGTACAACTGCACGTGAATTAATAAAGCGCAATTCCCTGTGCTCACATATTACATTTTACTTGCACGTGAAGTGCTGTGCAATCCTCGTGCCTAAATACAAATATACATTTTAAACACTCGTGTTACACAGACCCGTTTTATATCCTCGTGTACCAATGACTATACACCAATATTAACACACAACAGATAACACAAAATACACACAGGGGCGGGCACTTTGCCACAGGCCTACAAAAATGGCTGCCGCCAGGTAAAACTACAAGTGCCAGGAGCACAAGGGATTCAGTTAAAGTAAACCAGCACAGCCACAAGTGATTAACAGGTGTTAGTTTTGTAAATGGCTGTGCTGGTTGACAATAACTTACAACTCACCTGAAAGACAGAGCACAAGAAGGTTAAATGATTTGCTCAGGGTCACACAATGAGTGGCTCCACTGGGATTTGAACCGGGCAGCTTCTGGTTATAAACCTGTTTCTTTAACCACTGGACCACACAGCCTCCTAAAAGAGATTTAAAAAAAAAAAAACTGATAAGTAGCTTAGCTACCCAGTGGGTGAGCGAGGGAAACAGTATTATCCGAAGTGACACAGGTGTTGTTTTGTTTGTTTGTGTGTGGTATTGTTTTCATTGTGAACAAGATCATGATAATACCTATGAAAACAAATTTTGTAATGAAGGTACAGATACTGCCCTGTTTTCAAATTGATAACCTTGGTTCTGTGTGGTTACTATCCGTGCTGACCAGGAGAAAGTCCGTGGCGTGACAAGCACGCTCGAGCAGGTACGTGGCTGTCACAATGTATAAAATCTTCTATAAAATCCATTACTTCTGGAGAGATGCTGTATATCTCTCTTGTGTATCTCTGCTTGCAAGAATAGGAGAGGAATTTCCAGTCAACAAGCATGTCTATGAGAGGACAGAAACAACATCTTCTACCTTTCCTTTGCTGAAAGGTAGGATGTGGGCCATGGGGGTGTAGAAATAACCCTTTCAGGTCTTGATGTTCGACATCTATCATGATGACTTTAGCTAACCACCAGTGACTGTCATAAATGAGTGCTAGCCAGTCTTCAGATTGCAGGCTGTTGAGAGTCAGTTCTGTGGTTCTTCTATCTGGACCATTCAGAGGGTTTTCATCTACTTCCTCCATCAGCTGAGCCAAAGGGCTCACTTTCTTGGCCTCAGAGACTTCCTTATTTTCAGTCATACAAAGAGACGCATCTGTAGTTAAACTTGGTTTAATTCTGATGTCCTCTGAGTATACTTGCAAACTTGTGCAACCTGGATTTAAACAATGGCAGAGAGATTGCTTGTGGCAGAAACATGACAGTATTCTGTGGTCTAACAGATTTCCATCAGGGACAACTTGGTGAACTTTCTTGGTTGATGGCAAAGTTTGAAGATTTGAAGGCAGAAGTCAGTCAAATGTATAAATGGCACTTTCCTTAACATAGTAGAGTTGAATAGATCGCAGACTGATTGAGACCTTTCAAATAAGACTTTCGCACTTGACACAGCATTCTTCTTAAGAACAAGGCTGTCAGCTGTTCTTTTCATGGTCCCTCCAAATCCATAAGGAGCTCCTTTTCCTTTTTGCAGTTGGAAAAAATTCCAAGTGGCTGTTTTAAACCCCAATGTAGGTGGAACAAGAGAAAGAAAACAGACATTGTTCTTATTCTTGTATTGCTTACTTGGACCATATGACCAGAAATTCACTGTTTCAATATTTGGATGTTTACCGCAGATGCTTTTTAATAACGATTCCATATATTCCCAGATTGATGCTGCATCCTGATGTTTGGATTCTATAGCTGTACAAAAACCTGACTTCTTCTCATTCTTTGTGTAGTACATCCCAGTGTGCAAGTTTAATTGAGGCCGGTTGTGTCCAAAATGAGCTGCCTAAATTTCAGATTCATATTTACATTGCCATGATTCTGAAAAGTCGTGTATAATTACAGTATCTTCATTGCAGTCTTGCAGCAAATTTCTGTATTCTTTACGCTGAGAGTGTGGTGTTTCATTTTTCAGCTTTTTTCTCATACCCCCTGATGTGTTTTGAAAGGCTTCCCTTGTGTGTCACCATTGTAATGAGTTTAACTGATAGTCTTTCTGGTGTCATTCCCTCAATTCTCCCACTGTTTCCATGTCACATTCTGGGTCTAAAATCATCTCTTTGTTTAAGCAATGTTGACATGTTTGAAGATGACATGCTTCACTTGCTGTAGAGCAACACACTAAATGAAAGCTGTCTTCTAATCTAGTTGAATGCACAGATCCAGATGATTTAAGATCCTCAATCATTAAAGCTGCATTTTCATGGTACTGACACAAAAATGTGTCGGTCTGTGGTTTTGAGTGCTGTTACATAAAAGGGCTTCAGAGCACAGAATGAAGAACAACAGAGTCATAGTTGGGTTTTCTAATAAGAATTATGTGTGCAGGTTTTAGATGGTTCAGATACAAATATTACAAAAATAAGAGTTTGCAAAAAAGTGGTTATTTCACTGAAGTAATTTAAATAGTGTGTATTTCTGATATTGTACCTGCTAGAGTAAATACATGACAACAATTAAGGATAGATTACAGGAAAGCATATAAGTGTTTATCAACTTCGTTAAGTATAGATGCCAACTCTGTCAGGCCATTGGTACATTGGGAATCTGATGGAGTTGATGTCTTATGGAGTAGACAAAATAAAACATTTGTACATCTTATCAAAGCACCAGACAAAGCAGCCATCTTGTTTTATCAGAGTTTTAAGGTTAACACAAAATGCAAATAAAATGATACTTAATCATGTTCTAGTTTTAGTCTGAAAGATGTTATGGTTATGACAATGTTCAGAAAAAGTTAGCTTGGTTAATTTTAAAGAAAAATAAAATACTTAAAAGGTCATGTGCTGTCCTGCCGTAGAAAGAAAACACCAGAAGTGCAGAAAAGACCTTTGGAACATATCTGTCTATTGATGCCTCATTTAAACAGATTATTATTATTATTTTTGTAAATCTGATGGAGTTGACACAGATCCTAGGACAGAGTTATGAGTTATGAACATTGCAAAAAATATCTAGTAAAACTGAAGCTATACTAATGATGAATGGTTGTTGTTTTCCTTTAAAAACAGCTCTATTATTTTTTTTAACCTATGGTAATACACTGTGACACGTATTTATACCTTTTTTTCTTAAATACAGTTATCTGCACAAGTATTATTCGTGTAAGAATAATTGAAACTTAAATTTGGCAAGCGTGTTTTGTCCCAGCTCTCAAGAATCAGTGAAATATAGTAAATGCACACCATACTGCAACTTTGTAATAATAAAAAAGTGAATTTATTAATTTTATTTATTTATTTATTTTTGCTATTGGTAACCAGAAATACTTATTATGCCAGGTTGTTAGAGAACTAGACAACTCTGCTTATTGTCATCATTTCTGACCAGTCCCTTGGTGCTTCTCTATGCAGCCTAATCTATGTGTAATGGGCTGAATGAAAATGTGTATTAATTCGCTGCAGTAACAGTACTATGTCCAGTATTAGTATGTTTTCTTTTTATTAGAATTTGCATTATTAGAAGACTCTGAATGTGTTTTTATTTTTCTTCTTAAAACTGTGTACTCGTCAAATTAGTACCAACAACATCCACAAATGGCCGCTCTATTAACACATATTCTATGCTAAAGCTTATTATACACTACAGTGACTACACCATCTTCACATGCTAGGTATCATGTAAATGTATTTTGTTTGGATATGTCATAAAAAAGATAAAACTACACATTTTGAGCAGGATCAAAGTGCTTACATTATTCGTCAAGTTTTACAACAATAGGTTGGACAATGAACAAAATAGGAGCACCTGCCATAACATTGTTAATAGGAGGTAGAACACCATGGCCATTTAAGAAGTTCACATTGTTTTGGGGGACATATCATTACTCAGTGACTTTGGTCTATAATTCCTCCAGAAAAGTTTGGGGTGAAAATCCATCAACATCAAAGTTGGTTCATCGCTTTTGAGATTGCTCTTCACACAGACTACATAGCAGTCTGCTAAAAGTCGCTGTCTGATTTTCAGTATTGCATCACGCTTGTATAGCTAGTAGGACATTATGATGTAATGGCAAGTAATACTACATCCATGCTTGTTTGGGCAAGAGTGGACAATGGAATGTTTGTTTTTTAAAGGTAGGGTTGAATTGGTCTGAGGCAAAATCCTAACATAGCCCAGTTCCTATCACTATCCCACTATGTTATCCTCCAGATAGGCTTGGTTAGCATAGTAGGAGACAAGCCAGCAAGTTCTCAGAGGTGACTATAAGAAAGGAGGTAGCAGTAAGACTTCATTCCCTACAATATGACTGTTCAGGATTCTTAATTACACTAAGCTGCCGAAAGAGAATTTGATATATTCTAAATTGAATTTTAGTTAATCTCACTGACTGGCCTCAGCTTTATGAATCCCACCCGATCCCTTTATAAAATAAAGGCCTCTTTCAGATATCCTGAATTACCACAAAAAATTTAGTTTGTATTAAGTCAACTGACAGAGAGACATTTGAACCAACCCTGCTCCTAAACATCAGCTGGAAGCAGGTATCGCTGACTTATTAAAATGTTACATTCACAGAATAGATTTTTATAAACTGTCAATTCAGGTACATAATAATTGTACAACTGCTCACATTTGTATGTTGTAAATAGTGTTGTACCTATTATCTCGAAAGCATTGACTTCACAGAAAAAAATACTTGTATCCCATCACTTCTCAGTTGTATTCTCATTTATCTTGGCTGTAAATCTAGACATGCAAATAATTTGTAACTTTTTCACTCTTGTGTTGTTTAATGGTCTACTATGCATGGTTTACTTTGGTGAGATGTGATTACTCACTACCAAGCTCCTACTATCCAACAGTTAGTATAGTCAGAACACAAATCACATATTTTGCTACCAAGTCCAGGCATTATGCAGTTTGTGATATATGTTAAAGTACAAGTTCAGTGTTACATTTATTCTTGTAAATAATTTTTTATCAATTTTATACACACACACACACACACACACACACACACACACACACACACACACACACACACACACACACACACACACACACATATATATGTTGCTATTCAGTACTTTAGGATTATATATTTGTTTTGATCAATATTGCAAATGAATGACTTTGTTACTTGTACAAAGGTGGTATTTAAGTATTACTGTATTGTGCTGTATGATTACTAGACTAACAACTTTGCCCTTTGTTTCAGGTGTACCCACGCCCAGCCCAGAAATTCTACGACATACGCTGAACATGCTAGTCAGGGAAAGAAAGATTTACCCGACTCCAGAAGGTTACTTCATTGTTACTCCACAGACTTATTTTATAACTCCTTCTCTTATAAGAACCAATAGTAAATGGTATCATTTGGACGAGCGGATACCTGAACGACCGCAGCAGTGTACCTCTCCCCAATCTGGAACTGTTACACCATCCACCTCAGGCTGTGTGAGGGAGCGGGTTCACCACAAAAACCATTGCGACTCCTACAACTGTTACCGGGACGACATGAACAGCATGCATGCCTCCACCCTCCAGAGAAAGTCCCCCAAGGACTGCAAAGACTCTTACTGCCCTCCATCCGCGTATCAACCTCCTGCTACAGAAAAGAGCAAGAGCACAATGAACTTCTCGTATAAGACTGACACTCTGAGAAAACACAAGGAAGGTGGCAACGGCGGGGAGAAGCAACCCAAGAAGTTTGGTCTAAAGTTGTTCAGGCTGAGTTTCAAAAAAGACAAGACGAAACACCTGGCCACCTTTTCGGCACAGTTCCCCCCAGAGGAGTGGCCCCTGAGAGACGAGGATACACCTACCACAGTTCCCAGGGATGTGGAGATGGAGATCATCCGTCGCATCAACCCAGACCTAACTGTGGAGAATGTCATGAGGCACACGGCACTGATGAAGAGACTGGAGGAGGAGAAGGCACAGAAAAGCAAAGCAGGATCCTCAGCTCAGCACAGCGGCAGAAGCAAGAGAAGCCGGGGCCACCGGAAAGCCTACGGTAAGTCCCGGTCACACAGTAAAACCCGCGCATCCAAAGGAGATCCCTCAGAGGGCTCTCATTGGGACCTAGTAGGTGAACGGGATTATGAATTTTACAGCTCCTCCCTCGTTAGATCCCCGCGTGAACGAAGCTTTTCGGTGGAGCGTAACCGGGAGAATGTTATTGTGCACAGCAACCCCAATATTGTTGAGTCTCACTTCCCAGTCACACCTGAATGGGATGTGTCAGGAGAGCTTGCAAAAAGGAGGACTGAAATGCCCTTCCCTGAACCGTCCAGGGGAACTTCGCACTCCAAGGTCCATCGAAGCCACAGTCACACCCAGGACAGAAAGTCTCGGAATGAAAGGTCGGGCAAAGCCAAGGAAAGGTCGCGCTCGATGGACAACTCCAAGGGCCCACTTGAGGCTGCTTCTGTAGATACAGCAGAGGACCTAGAAGGCTGCAGCCCAGACGATCGGGGACAGGATCATTACCATGTTGATGATGGCACATTGAGACCTTCCCAGGCTCACCGCTATCAAAGAATTTTGCTGTCTGCTGTTAACATTAATGCTGAGGCATGTGTGCCTGATACAGTTAAGGGGAACATGGAAGATCCTGCCGTCCATAGTCCGCTGGAACACAGCAAACCCAGAGACGGTTTACTGGCTAACAGCAAGCTCAAACCTTGCTCCCCAAAGCCAGCAGCAGACAATTCCTTTCAGTGCAATACATCAAATGAAACCGTCCTCACCGCTCCCTCTCCTTTAAGGAAACATGACCATGACACCTTGACCTTGTCAGATGGAGTCAAAAAAGTTTATCCAGTTGATCGTCACAGCCCCATCCCCACCAGAGACTCCTGTGAGTTCCAAGATGTCACTACTACAAAGGGACAAAACGGCATCAGTTTACAGGTGCCCAGCCCGATGCCAGAACCAATACCAAATGGCCATTTGACACACCAACACAATGCTGAGCCCACCACCAGTGACAAAAGGAAAGAGATTTTTAGCAAGGACACTTTGTTCAAACCTCCACACAATGTATTGACTGTCGGTTTTGTAGAGAACAGCTACCAGAAATCTGGTACATTGCGGAAATCTAAGCTCATGAAATCAGCAGAGGTTCTCAACAACTGTGAGCACTTTGAGCAGCCTAGTCAGCTCTCCGTTTCACCCAGCACCTCGGCACCACAGGGACCTAAGCAGCCACCTGGGGGCCAGGAAGCCAATTTTGACTATTACAACGTGTCGGACGATGATGACTCGGATGAGGCGACGCAGAAAAACACAGAGGAGGAGAAGACCAGGGAGGATGGCGGGACAATGCAGTGGTTACTTGAGCGAGAAAAAGAGAGAGATTTACAGCGAAAGTTTGAGAAGAACCTCACCCTTCTAAGCCCAAAGGAAAATGACAACAATAACAGCCAAAAGTCTGCACATTCTGCCCGCCTGGACAGCATGGACAGCAGCAGCATTACGGTAGACAGTGGATTTAACTCTCCACGGTAAGACGAGTACAGTCAACTATGTTTACATGAAAGGGGGGTCTGTCACTAAAACACGTTCCTCCTTAGAAACTGCTTCACTGCAAAATTCATGTTCTATATAAAACAAAACGGTTGGAGTCGAAGAATTATAGAGTGGTTGCGTTATCCCTATAGGGCACATTTAAAATTAGCCCTATATAAAGCAGTAAGCTCCACAATCTTTAATTAGTGCTACTGCGTTAGTAATTAAGTGCGCTGCACAGGTGTTGACATAGATTGTTTCTTAAATGGGTGGTTCCTTTGCACCTACACCCCTAGCCCCCTATACAATCACCTACAGCCCAATTTCTGGTTTTCAAGTACATTAATAAGGAGGAAAAGGTCATTTTTACTATATATTTTTTTAATTATTCATTTTATAGTTCGAACCGAAAGCATTCAACCATTCATGTAAACCTAGTATTTGTTTATTAAACATTTTTTATTAAGTGCTCTTCCTGCTGGCACAAGGTTCTATACAGTACAAATTTGTGCTGTTGCATGAAATCTTTGACGGCAGACCATTCACAGCAAACTAGATAAACACATTATTTGCTATGGAGAAAAAGTGAAAAGTTAACAGAAGTTGTGGCATTACAAAAATTATCAGGTCTTTATGACCTGCCCGTCAGGCTACTCTCATTCAGTGAAATATGCATTGTTGTGCTGGGGGGGGGGACGACTCAGCAGATGCTTTCAGTTCTGTGTGGCGTATATTGTGTGAAGAATAGTTGTACGGGGAAATTCGTCTCAGATCAATTTGTTAGTGAAGAAAATGCATTGGGAGTGACTCCAAAACTTTTTTTTTTATTATTATTTAAATGGAGGTAAAAGGAAACAGTAAAAGGAAACAGTTGTCCGAAAATGTAAACAAACAAACAAAAAATGTAATTACTTTGCTAGTACTAGCTTGTATCTAGGAATCATATTCATGTCGTTTGTGACTGTGTGAACTGTTACATGTTTGAAGTGTGTGTTTAACTGCTGCCTATTAAAACTATGTTTTTACATTTAGCAATTACCTGTACAGTGTTTGTCTCACCTATTTTATAGTAAACCTGATCAGCACCTTTCCATAATGTAGTAGACTTCCCCTTAGAAACGACTGCATGAGCTGTTCTTTTTCCATGCCCAGTGTTTACTTCCTTTGCAAACATTAACCCAAGCAGTGCCCAAGGGTCTAGTTTTTAAAGTAAAAATACAGAGGACTTTTTTTTTCTGTTTCAGTTCTAGCATTTAGAGTATCACACAGTATGAGTATAAAGTGTGCTATGCTAAAGCCCAAATGCAGTTATCCTGGTTCTGTTATGAATTTTGATGCTCATGAATGACAACGGAATTACAGGATAATGGACTGTTTAATTATGAGTTGAACACTAGCGTTAACAATGAACAACAACAAAAATACAGAAGGGATATCTGAACCAAGGCTCTCCTAATTTCTGAACACAGTAAGAAAAAAAAAAAAAAAAAAAAAAAAATGCAGCTGAACACATCTAATGGGTTCCATAGGGCATATCAGCACATCAGACCAAGGGAAGATATTTAAATCTGCCTTCAAGATGGTAAAAACACATTCTGTCTGCTGCAGCTAATAAAAATAAAATACATTCCAGGTTTCTAAAACCCTAGTGTTCAGCATTAGCCATCCATAATAACTCAAGTCCCTCAGCTTCGAAAATCCTTTGTCGGACATTGCAACAACATTTCATTTTGTGTTGCTGATGCATTTTTATTCATATCTCTGTACATGAATAACAGAACCACTGCCCTATTTATTTGCAGGTTTATCCTTTTTTTCATTCAAACTAAAAGGCTCTGACTAAAGATTTCACTCCTCACAATGAAGAATATAGATGTATAGCCAAGAGAAAACTAACTAAAAACCAATATGGAATGGTTTAAATATGCAGGCTCTTCTGAAACTCAATACCCTAAAGTCAGACTGAGGAAATTGAAAGTAAATATATATTAAGTGTTTTCAGGGAGCAATTTTGCTGTGGTCACATCAGAAGACCTATAACTTCACATTGAGGCACCATATTAAAAACCTCTGAACTGTTTCCATTCCAAGCTACACTCATAGTAAAAACTATTTCTAAATTGTGTGCTATGCAAAATAAATACATTTCTTTTAAAATAGTTCAGTAAATACTAAAATTTGTGTTTTGTTTTTTGTTTTTTTTTTCCCTCCCCATAAAACAGACTACTGTGAAACAATAATTAACCTCAAATGTTATTCACTCTGGAAAAGCGGTAAATGCTATTTGTGGCAATTGTATGCATGACTGTATATAGATATAAGTATATAGATGTGTGTGCAGGGTGAGGGGGTAGGAGGTTTGGATTTGTATCAACATTTACTGAATCACATTTTTCAGCAACATTATTTTAAAATCAATTTGCTGTACAACTTTAGAATAATAACAGATTTAAAATACACCTGACTAGTTGATCTCTAACACTACATTGCCATCTTGCTTACAGGCCTTTAGTTAGCTTATTGCAGCTGAAGGATAAGACCAGTTCCAGCATCCCCCCCCCCCCCCCCCCCCCCCCCCCCCCTTCCCGAAACATCATCAAGGTTGCATACATTCATGTGGGAGCAGTGATGAAAACTGCCTTCTGCAGACAATTTAGGAATTCGTCATGTGTTTGTTTGAATCTTTGACACATGAAAACAAGGTATTCTCTAAGCCTCACCTTCTCCCCAGTGTCGTGTCTGCTGAGTGTGTTGTTCTATTCTGCGAGCTCATTATATTCTGGGTGTGCTAGTTTGCCCGGTCAGGAGGTTGAGAGGTACGTTCGAATGAGGGTTGACTCGCAGATACTGTTTAAACACACAAACTTTCAAGGAACGTAAAGCATGAATAGCAATGTTTTACCACAGGTACACACTATATATATAGATATATATATATATATATATATATATATATTATATATATATTTGTATATAAAAAATTTATTTATTTATTTAATATGAATTTACCTGCATTTTGAAGTGTGTCTGGGTTTGGTCAATTTCTAAAGCAGGCCCTACACTCTGAAAAGGACCTTCTTTAACATCCTAAAGTTAGAGCTATAGTGGTTAGTACTAGCAGTGACCACTTCAATAGGTTGTAATGTTGGTTTAACAGTACAACCTTAAGCAGCTAATATATAGTATGTATTATGCATGTCTACTGTATATGTTTTGGCAATGGATGTTTCTCCATTGCCAAAAACGCTTCCCAAATTTCCCAAAGATTGCAGCATGCAGTGCTATTATCTAAGTGAGGAGCTTAATTAATAAGCTGAGATGACTTCTGAGCATATTAAAATAAGCTTCTAATTTTAACTTCCACATAAGCGTTCATTGTTTCCCAGGTGACGCATGACACTAATGATGTCATTGCTTGGTTTCTAGAAATGTTCCAATTTAGTCTTATTTTGAATGGAGATTCAAACATACTGGGTGTTTTAAAAGTTTAGATTTGCACCTTGTAGATGTTAAATGTTTGGCTTGTAAACTGTTTATTTCTCTTACAAGGTTAATTGGATTTTTCGGTGTCTTGTGATCAGTGATCACCCGGTTGGCTTCAGTATTATGTGTAATAATCATGTGTAATAATATTTTGCTATATTTATCTCATTTGTATTATTTCCACCCATGTTTTATAAAAATTACCAATTGGTTGGTAACATAGCCTTTTTCCATTTTTGCCTTGCAAAATGATCTTAGACTTCAATTTGATATCATTTCATTTCTAGATTGCGGTAGGCTTCTTTTACCTTTGCACTGCTATGTTACTACCTGAAGATCAGTGATCACCATTGTCTGTTTTTTTTTGTTTTTTTTGTTTTTTTTTTTTTTTTTCGGGGGGGGGGGGGAGCTTACATTTTGTGTGCTTTGACTTCTTTGCTGTTCATGACTTAAACCCATCAACTTTTGCACATTACTTTGCTTTATTGAGACTGCATATGCTTTTTTTTTTTTTTTTTTTTTTTTTTTGCTCTTTGATTCCCTTTGTTTCGGACAGCCCAAAAGTCAGCTTATTTCTAGCGGGGTCCTGTTGAATTACCACTGGGTGGGAGTGAGGCATTTCAAAATGAATTTAGGCACTGCCATAGTTTGTGCATCCATGTGCATCCATCTTAAATCCATCACTGGTTTTAATAGTTTCGCACACCACTTCAGTTGGTTCATTTGCTGGTTGGGAAGTGCCTTTACTATTTAGGTAAGAATGTACATTTGTTTTGAGAAGTAGTGTACCAGTACATAGTTTGTAGCATAAATACATGTGTTAGACCAAAGAACCTTGAAAATTCATAGGGTTAAATCCCAGTTAAGCCAACTCGCTGCAGAGATGGAAATATGACTCCCGTTGCAAAGCATCCTAATCCATTCCTGGTTTTAGAGTTTAATAAGACACACTTGAACTTGTTACTAATATACTGGGTCTAAGCGGGCTTGTAGTAAAATCTGGAATGGGTGAAACTGCTATGCAATAGGAGTCTTATTTTCGTCCTGGTTTGACATCTTTGGGTTTCAGCCCTCCCAAATGAAACTCGGGGATACAGAACCCCACTGGAAATGAGTGCAGCTCTTCAGTGTAGCTTAGGTAAAATTCTACACGTTCTAAATATTACAAGTGTATTGAAGACATCAAAATAACAAGGCTCTTTTATGAGAAAAAACATATCTCAGCAAAGTATATTGACTGTAACAGATGGCAGAATGTGTAGGCTTTACTTTCTCCAGTGCAAAAAACATGGTCACTTCTGCAAGCAAGTGTTTATGCTAGGATGTTTATCTTCCATCAATGCAGACAAAAAACAAAAAACTAACTTTCTGCTTAATTCTAATAGGGGAGCCTTATCTATCTATCTATCTATCTATCTATCTATCTATCTATCTATCTATCTATCTATCTATCTATCTATCTATCTATCTATCTATATATATTATAATAATACAGTCAGTGGCTCAGTCTGTATAACAAATATATGTAAATGATCAGGACCAATTTAGTTGACCAAGTTATTTTTTGTGTAAATATTTTCTAATTAAGGTAAGACCATTACAGAATACATTGAATGCAAGCCAATATGAGCTATATTATATTTATTGACATTGGCGCCAAGACAAATGTAAACAAAAAGACTAAACAACTGTTTTGTTAGGCACAGTTATGGTTAAAGGCAAAACGACCAAATTTGCTGACACTGACAGCGATTTTCATTTACCACTTGGTTGAAGTCACTGAATGCATTTCCAATTTCATTCTGTTCTGTAACCAGACTTCTGCCTCTCAGAGTTAAAAAACAAAAACAAAACAGGGTTTTAGTCTGCAATACCACACAAATATGCAGTTGTAAATTATCAAAACTGCACAGCTTGTAATTCAGAGAGAGAGAGAGAGAGAGAGAGAGAGAGAGAGAGAGAGAGAGAGAGAGAGAGAGAGAGAGAGAGAGAGAGAGAGAAGAGAGAGAGAGAGAGAGAGAGAGAGAGAGAGAGAGAGAGAGAGAGAGAGAGAGAGAGAGAGAGAGAGAGAGAGAGAGAGAGAGAGGAGAGAGAGAGAGAGAGAGAGAGAGAGAGACACTCTTATGCATTCACCAGGGAGACAGCAGCCCTCACACACAATGCAAACTTCCAGAACTCATCCCTGGGCTAGTCAGATCCTCATACCACAGGTCATTGTGGTTTTTCAGCCTACAATTAATACAGAGGTCAAAACATTTAAAGTCTCTATTATGTCCTATTATGGTAGTAATCAGATTGTGAGATTGAAAGATACAGACTGTCTGACTGTGGTTATTACTTTTTCTTATTTTCACTAATGTGTAATTATTACATTTTTGGCCAGAAGGGAAGAGTTAGGTTTCTGTTGTGCATGAGTAGAGTATTTAAATCTCCCTTGTGTCTGGAAAGCATTACACGGAACATATGTGAACAATCAGAACTGAAGCTTTGCTGATATGACATGGCGTACATATTCAGGATATAAAATATGTTGTTTTCTTTCGTCTGTTTTTTTTTCTTTATTTCTTTCTTTCTATCTCCCTATAGCACTCGTGAAAGCTTGGCTTCCAACACCTCAAGTATTGTCGAAAGCAACAGGCGTCAGAATCCAGCTTTGAGCCCTGGTCACGGTGTAAGCAGCAGCACTAAAGCTTTTAACTTCCGATCCACTGCAGACCCTCCCACCACCGAACCGGAGAAACTGCAGAAACCTTCAAACTGTTTAGCTTCTATTACCAGTGTTTGAAAGCTGACATCAGCCAAGATTCATGTTGCACCCAAGCTAAGTCATACACAATGCAGACTGTTACTCCAGACATGACTGAGGACTTCAAGTCTTTTGTATGGGAAAAGCATGTTATAGGTAAATCTTCACACTCACTAAAACTGATGGAGGTTCCTAGATTTAACAAAAAATAAAATAGAAGCATAGCTGTTTTTCATAAACCATGCCAAACCATTTAGACTGGTGGAAAAATGTTCATATTCACTACCCACTGTGATCCAACTTTTTTTTTTTTTTTTTTTCATGTACAGCAAATGTACAACAACCTTTTGGGACCTGAAATCAGCTTCCTTTTTTTTTATATATATATATATATATATATATATATATATATATATATATATATATATATATATATATATATATATATATAATATATATTATATATATATAATTTAACGCAACCAAACGAAAAGCAATCTCCGGTCTCAAGTGGTTACTATATGTAGCAGTTTAGTTTGACCAAGATACACCAACTGTGTATACTGTACTGTCCTTGACCAGTACAGGCAAAAGCATCTTAACACAGAATTTTTGTTCCTGTGGTTTCACTGTTGTTACAGCACCCATAGACAGCTGTCTCGAAATTACAGATCTGTATGCATCATTGAAAGTTAAAATGAGCTCCCTGGGGCATTTTTGTTTGATCGGTGGTTTGCTTCTATGCATGTTGCTAAAAGCAGCCTAGTTGCTGCCGAGGTTGCCTGAATTACTTGATATAAATCCAGCTGAATGCACTGGGTTCTAAGAAGTTATGTTTACATAGGATTCTGGTATTTTGGCACGTCTATTGGTCTGCTGACTTCACAATGAGTTCAAAGTCAGTAAATGACAGCTTGGTATCTAAACAGCTAGTTATTTGGTAGTTGACTCTGTGGGACTTTTACAAAATAATTAACCCTTTTCCCCCATATAAAACGCCTCTGGCTGTCTCCAGCAAACCAATCAAAATGACAACTGGTGGCAAGCCAGCCTACAATTACGGCTCATGACAGCTGCAGGGCTCCAGGGTGGCTATCTGCTGTTATACAGATGAACATGGCTGTAATCTCTATGACAGGCCTCTTTATTTTGTTTTGGAAGGGAATAAGGCTTAATTTATGAAAGCACACAGCATGTTTTAAATTAAATTACTTCCCCTGACAATCGCAAGTAAGGAAACAATATCTGTATTTTTGGATAATCATAGCTACTGTTGGCTTTTGGGCATGGCAACGTGTAACAGTGAAGCCTTTTTCTCTGAGACAGATGTATGAATTTGCATTTCGTTCAGGTGCTAAATGTCTAGTGTCGCCCTCTTATCTGTTTTTTATTAACCTGTTGTCTACTACAGCTGGCTGGTGAAATGTCAAAAGACTATCTTCCAGATGAGTGTGCCAGACCTGTATAGATTCCAAACACAAGGTACACTACAATTCAGTTATGATTTTACATCATTAGTATTATATTACATGCATACATAACAAATCCAAAGCTTTTGTAATACTGTAACTATTCTTTGCCTAAAAAAAACTTAGATGTTCATATCAGCCCGTTTCCTTCCTGAATGTTGGAGTTCTGAGATAGATCTTTTCGGCTTGCTTATTCAACAAAAGCATTAAATCAGTGCTCTATCTGACAGCTTTCTTTTGTTGAGAATTCTATAGGTTTTAATTAAATTATAAACTCTAAACTATGGGTCAATATAGATTTTACTATGTTCTCACAGCAGCTATTTGATCTGGTATACAAATAAGCAAGTCTCTCACCCTGTACATCTCTATAAAGATGTAGTGTCCTATTTGTTTTCCTTAAAATAAATAAATAAATAAATAAATAAATAAATACCATTTTTATATACAGTGATTAAAAAAAAGGTTGTTCTCCTTTACTGCTGAAAATAAATTTCCCAGTAAAACATTTGATAATTGGACAACTGGGAACTAGACTCTGTACTTTCTGGGTGTACCAAATAATTCCATTCTGTTACTAACCACACCAGCCAAGGCACACATAATTATTATTGTATTTATTAATTTTAAACGTGTGCACTATATGTCTGCTGTTATTATGTCACAACTGGGGGCCTCACCATGATAATATTATCCATTATGTGTAATGTATTGAATTATTCTGTGTGGCTCGGAGGTTTGTTGCACTAATATAGGGTTTGATTCATTTTCACTATATATGTTGCTCCCATTCTTAGAATTCCTCTATAAACCACCATCCTTTCCAAAACCGCCACATTTCTTGTTTACTGTTACCCAGAGTGTTAAACGGAGAGGACGGTCCGGGTCTTTAATAAGCTTAACAATCTTAAAACTACTAAGCAACTCTCATTTCTTCAACTCAAATTGTTCTGCGACCTGTGCTGAAAGAACCAAGAGAGGGGAAAGGTGAAAACATCACGAGTGGTCAGTCTGTTATCTGTCCACTGTCAGAAGTCAAACAAGCTGAAAACTACTCAAATACTGCTGTACAGAAAATGATTAAAACTCAATATAGAATTAGCAGAACACAGATTCACTGAGAATTACAAGGATTACAAACTTGACATTTGATTGAGATTTACTGTTTATTGCTAGATACAGTCACAAGTGGGTTGGCTGAAAGCAGAGTGAAAACTCAGCTTTCCACAGCCATCCGCCCTTTATTATGTTTCAGTGGACAGAAAGGAGAAACAACCAAACAGCACAGTACTTGTTTTACTATGCTATAATTATTTTCATTTCTTGTTCGATTAAAACAATTCTATTTCTAGTTTTATTTTTCTTAAATTGATGTAATGCCATAATCAAGTGATCTTGATCCTGCTCGTAATGAAGATGCTTGGAGTGATTGCCGTTACCTCTTGCGTTTGCAAATGAGTTAAAAATGCGCACAGATTTTTGGTCTGTCAGAAAGGAGTATTGCAGGCAAGACTGCCTTGTATAAACATGTTTGCACTGAATAGCCTGGTCTCTGGTTGCTGTAAAGTCCATCCAGATGGATGCTTTGTTTATATTGTATAATATTTCATATGAAATAATGAGAGTTCACGAAATGTCTTCCCTTAACATAACTGATTTATAACCGCGTACAATAACATTGTTTTGAATTGTGGCCATGTACCATACTGTAAATGATGCTTATCTGTCATGCTTAGCATAACTTTAAAATTTTTTTTTTTTTTTTTTTTTTTTTTTTTTAATGTCTATAACACTTGAAAGTCCCTTTTGTGTGGTAATAATGGTGTTTACTGTTGTTGTAATGTATGTGAAATACCTATTTGGGATTGTGTTACTTTTTAAGACAATAAAATAACGTTTGGTTATATGTTTCAAATGACGTCAGTTATTTGTAGAAATGTTTGGGTTTCAATGACAGTTGAGATATTGTGCTCGTATTCACATAACCATGATCACTCCAACTGCATTGGGGCAATATATTATATAGTATTACAGAATTATATAATGCATCGTTGAATTGCCCCATGTGCCAAAATGAAACAGTCCACACTGTATCAGACAGCCATGTTACATACATGTTAGTAATCACCTTTTCAGAGATGCATTGCAAAAAAACTTCTTAAGCAACTACCATGTCATCATTTGTATGTTTGCTATGCTTGAGAGCAGGTGCAGACTCATATAGGCTTTTTGCAAAAATCTAAACTAAATGCTTGTCTTATGAAGTCTACAGCATTGTCACATGGTAAAAGGAAGACATCACACGCTACGAAACAACTAGTCTGTAAAAGACAGCGTATCCACCTCTTGCTTGTAATAGTAAAGTGTGTACAGTGATATCAGTGGTAAGTCAGCGGGCATCAAAGTTTCTGCCCTTTTAATACTGAAGGAAGTCACCCCGCTCATAACAACAGAAAAGGTTCAATAAATGGCTATCCTGCTTCCTGATTTTTAAAGTAGCTGTAGCTATCTACCTGCCATGCTCTTCGAATTGTCCCCACACCTGCAACTACATATTTTCTGTAACCAAACTGTTGCTTCCCCTAACACAAAACCCAAAACTTAAGTAAAGCAAATGTTGTAATTTATTTAACCTACTGTAGTACCAAATACCATTTTCTTAAATTAAAATATTTGCTTGCTATAACAGTCACAATTACACCTGAGACCTACTTACTGAATGAATGTGCAGGGTAGGTAAGATTTGTGGAAATCTTTTGTTAGTTGGAACCACTTTATAAATTAGTTCTGTTTAAATTTAAGCCACTAATCTCAAAACCCTCTCAAGTGTTTTTTGAAAATCTAATGCCACACAATACTGTTTTTTTCTTTGTCTAACACATCAGTAATATTGTCAAGAGAATTGAAAAAGGCGTATTAAGCAAAACCTCCCCAGCTTTGTAACTATATTGACATTAGCATTAAAATCAAATTCCTTGGTTCTTGTTAGCATTAGTAACATAATCATATCCACCCACCCCCTTATAGTGTCTGCAGATCTTTTGGTTCTTTACTTTTCAGACATTTTCAAATGCAGCACAAATGTCAACTGCTGTTTTGTGTTTTTTAATGACAACATATTAAGTGAACAGTAAAAGAAAATAAAATAATGTCAACTGTGTTTGTTTTTTTTCAACTCAAGTAAAATTAACAGAAGAAATTGACCTGTGTTAATGTTTCCAGTGTCGATAAAAGGAAAATAAGATCATGCATTAGTGTCTGTCGCAGTAAATTGTTGAAAACCATTACAGCCCAGTCAGTACCTCAGTTTTACACGTCATCATTTTGTAGCACTCTATCTAAGGTTGCCAAACGTGACAAATGCAGTCATCTGTTCTTCCTGCTGCTCCTCTGTTGAACTAGTTCTGTGCCTTGCTGATGTCAGACTTGCTACACACTGATCAGCCTTTACTGAAGGTGAACAGCTCTTTGTGATGACCCTGTCATGCACTCTCTAAAATCAAGGTCATTGCTATGTTGTTGTACCCGATAGTACATTAAAAAAAAAAAAAAACGACAACAAATATGCTTTTATTACAGTGAAGATGCAAGATTAGCTAATTAGCCGAAAGAGAAAAACAAATTGAAATAACTTGAGTTAACCGTCTGGATTAGAAATTAATACACATTACAGAGCATTTCCACTTTATTAGGAAACATTAGGGAATAAAAGGGGCATCACAAAAGACAATCTGTCACAAATGAGAGTGCAATATTTCAGGGTGAAAGCAAAATCAATTAGCTGATACATTACAGTGAAACATATGTACAGTTTTACTTTTTGAATTAAACATATTTGTGTTATTACTGCATAACTCCTACAGTGACGAGACCGAAGGTCAAGTAATTTATAAACTGTCACAAAAACCAGAGACGGAATTGTTTTCCTGTAACTCACTGAAGAGGCCCATCTATTATTTTTTATAATACATGAATACCCTTGTGATGGTATTATTAAAGAAGACGAGGTTCAGCAGTACAGTTGTTTTTTTTTTTAAACGTAGTGTTTCAGTGCTGTACAGACGTTCTATGTCGTTATTCATTAGTGCTTCAGCTTTATTTGGATGATTGCCTTTACCTTGTTTTAATTTCCTGTTCCGCCATCATTTGTTTTTTAACATATTCTCATTTTGTTTATCATTAATGAACATTTATGTACTGTAGGTGCTGTTGAATGATTGAAACAAGACATTTTGTGTTTGAATTGAAAGTGATGGTCTCAAGGAGTCAAATGGGTCAAAGTTCATGTATATTTCCTCTAGAGGAATTATCGCTTTTTTTAAGTCACTACTGTGGTATTATGCCTTTTTATCGAATGGCTCAGGAAGCAAATATAGCCTTCATCCATATATATATAAACACTTTTCAATATTATGCACAAGTCATTTTATATATTTAACACATCATGTTATCAACATTTGTGGACATAAGGTAAAAAGTGGATATAGTACTAACAACACTTTGGACTCTAACTTGTTCTGAGAACAGAGGCATGGTTAGCACTATTCTCGAATTACCTAATGTTATTTTAGGTAAGGTTGTCCAAAATTAGTCATCAGATTTAAGATACTTGACCCAAGGGTTTCTTGTCATGTCATAGGTATTATGAGCTTATCTTCTAACCCCTGTATGTGATAGTTGATAAAGGAAGCAAAATAGCAAGACTGGTCTACTATAAAGAATAAGGCTGATAAAGCCAAAAAAGAAATGCTGAGGAGCAAGATCTGCTCGTCAAGGAGATGACAGATAACTGAGCACCAAGCTGTTCAGCAGCAACTGATAACCCCTGTTGCACCATTAATACCGCTAACTCTGTGACATTTTGAGGAGAAAAAAGCTGTTGGGACAAAAACTGGTGGGTTTAGCAAAAAACGGCACTAATGAGACTGCTAAGCAACACTGCAGAATGGGGTATCAGAGGCAGCTTGATCTTCTACACAGCATGGCATTGCCCTGAGGCAACAAATAACAACATATTTTCAAAAACATCATGGTATCATTGGGAGTGTCTTGAACACATTATTACAATTAAGAACAATACACTATGGGAGTCTGTGACAGAAATATAACGATTCTTAGTTGTGAGGGCGCTAAGCAGCGAGAACAGAGTTCCCTGGACGGGCTGGCCTGACAGTTCTTTCCCAGGGTTCAAGGGAAGTCAGCTAGCTAGGAAGGGAGTGGGACTCCGTTGCAATAACACATTGACCCGGAAGGGAAGCGACGTGGCAGACACAGATTGGAGAGGTGGTTGCACTCGTTTACCAAGGGGTCATGTATGACAGCATAAAAGGGGACAGAGAATCGCAATCTATTTTCTTCACATTGGTTTGTATTTGCTAGAACCGAGAAGGAATTTGTTTTGGTCACCAGACCTGTAAAATAAAATGAAAACATTTCAAAGCCGGATTACAATTATCTTTGTCTGCTTCTTTGATGTACTGCATCACTCCTGCACCTGTTTCCACTCAGACACTTGGCCACAAAGCCACATACAACCTGTCAACCTGTTTTGCTTTCGAACATCACAGATTTCCAAGCTTTTCCATTTAAAAAGGCATTGAATCTTGACACAAACTGCTCCTTCAGCAGTCCTGGTCACAAATGTTAGTGTACTGTTTACATGGAGAGAGCAGGGAGATGCACCTTGTGTTCCCATAGGCTGCATGTAACCTGTATGTTGTATTATAACGAACACAACAGAGGTTTAAAATGAACCCTGGTACTGTTTGTAACCAGCAAATGTTATTTATTTATTTTAAATTGTATTCACTGGAAAAGCCATGTGAGCTACAAACAACTTATTTACAAAAGTGTCTCGGGAGGAAGGCAGGTGCAAGTTACAATTACATACAAGTATGTAGTAACCACACAATTCTAGTCCATTTATTATTGTATTAATTAAATCACAAAGTTAGTTGAAATGATCAAACCACAATCTATTAAAAGGAGAAGGTGACTGCAGCAGGGTGGAGGCCTGCCCCAGTAAAAAATATATTTGTGTTGGATTTATAAATGAAATATAGTTTGGTTTGGGTTGTAAATAAATATATGTGACATTTGTAACCAATAATGTGTTTCATTTGTTTAACAGTGACACTGTGTATCTGAGTTCTATGCACAGTTTATTCCAGTCTGAGGAAGCAGCAAAAGCAAAAAGCTCTCTTTCCATTAATACTTCTCAATGTTGGCATTTTGAAATATTCAGTATCGCCAACATTCCTTAAGGAATAAACACAATTAAACTCTAAGACTATTAATTAGACAATTAAAACTATTAAGAAGGATCTGGTTCCAGTGAAAACTCCTTCTATGTGTTCTAAAGGAACTCACTGAAGAATACATCTACAAATCCTATTGAACACTGTATCTATTTTCTTTAACATTGGTCACGTATATCACATCACCATGATCCAGAGTTGGAAATAGGATTTGTTTAGATAGTCTAACTCTTGACAATGGCACGGATCATGCAATAATTCAAGTTTTGCTCCAGTTTTGCTACATATAGCCATAATGTATTTTTAAAATGTAAGAGATGTATCAATATGAACACTTAAGCATCTGAAACTATCATCTTTCTCCAAGAGAACATTATTAGAAGTGATAATATTAAAATGTGAACTGACATTCTGCACAATTTTCTCTGAACTAAACAATATGATATTAGTCTTTTTTTTCATTGGAGGTTGAATTGTCAATCAACCACTGGTCACATGGTGTAAAAGGACAAAGGGATGTTTGTTTGTAAGGGTGTGTAGATGATGCGAGAGTGAAAGTAAGAATAAGAAATGGAGAAAGATCATTATTGCAACGTGATAGCTGAAAGTTGGGTGCTGTTCTGTCTGTTTTGTGTAAGAAGAGTTTTGTTTAAGCCTTTTGTTTTTCCAGTTTTGATATCTTTGTTATATAATAAAAGTGCACAAGAAGCACTTAATCTGCAGTCTGGCTGTACTAATTCTCTGTCAAGCCTCCACCCTTGTATGAAGCAGATTTATTAATTAATGGGTTACCCAATGTAAATGATGTGACTTAACTCTTATTTTCCTGAAAGTTGCACGTTTATTGCACCCTGCTAAAAATTCTGAAAGAAAGAAAACCACGCAGATGGCACATCTGGAATGAGATTAAACCTATCCCATCTTAAATTGACTATATAATTAATAAAAACACTAGAATCAAAATTATGGAAAGATCTATATGAGATCATTTCAGGTGGACCTTTAATCATCTGTCTTCCAAATACACAAACAGTGGTCACTAAACTCATCAGATTTTACACCACAGTAGATTATCCTATTGGTTTTCAAAACTATAATCCCATCAATAACAGAATGATTACCCAGCAATTGGTTCATCCTAATTAGTTGGTCAATAATGTGATGCAAATGCCAGTAACCCGTCAAGCCTTTAGCCTTTGCAGAACTCTTATCAGTCAAATTTAAACATCACCCATTTCCCCATAGATAAGATACCAGTTGTATAGCATTTACATTCACTGTTGGATCTTTGATTTTTCATAACTTTTATTAGCTATTAAACAGTGGCAGTATTTATATTTAGTGCCATTCAGATCGACTGCATCTACGTGTCCCACTGTGCTTATCTTAATCTAAATTGTTATACAGTGGAAGAACTGTCTGTTCTTTGGGAAACCCCTAAGATGTGATTAAAAAATAATGTAATATAATTTATTTACAACCCCCCTCCTTAAAAAGAACCAGAACAATAAAATACACAACCGGCAGTTTTAATGATTAAATATTACAAGTACAAACTGTCTTAATGACGAGGTTGCTGTTGGAATTGAACGCATTTCTATTCCATTTTTAGCTTATGAATCATTTTATGAATCATTCTCTTTTAGTAGTGTAGAAGATTTCTGCAGCATTGGGGCTGGTAAGAACTTGATGTACAATAATGCTGACACATATTTTCTTCTAAGAGAAATTAGAGAGGTGGGTCATGTACAGTACTAACGTTTTAGGCAGTTGTGAAAAAATGCTGTAAAGTAAGAATGCTTTCAAAAATTGACATGTTAATAGATTATATTTATCAATTAACAAAATGCAAAGTGAGTGAACAGAAGATTCTTCTAGGTACACTTGCACACAGTTTTAGAAGGAACCGGGCAGGTAGGTTGGCCCAAACATCTTGGAGAACTAACCACAGTTCTTCTGTGGATTTAGGCAGCCTCAGTTGCTTCTCTCTCTTCATGTAATCCCAGACAGACTCGATGATGTTGAGATCAGGGCTCTGTGGGGGCCATACCATCACTTCCAGGACTCCTTGTTCTTCTTTACGTTGAAGATAGTTCTTAATGACTTTTGCTGTATGTTTGGGGTCGTTGTCATGCTGCAGAATAAATTTGGGGCCAATCAGATGCCTCCCTGATGGTATTGCATGATGGATAAGTATCTGCCTGTACTTCTCAGCATTGAGGAGACCATTAATTCTGACCAAATCCCCAACTCCATTTGCAGAAATGCAGCCCCAAACTTGCAAGGACCCTCCACCATGTGTCACTGTTGCCTGCAGACACTCATTCATGTACCGCTCTCCAGCCCTTCGGCGAACAAACTGCCTTCTGCTAAAGCCAAATATTTCACATTTTGACTCATCAGTCCAGAGCACCTGCTGCATTTTTCTGCACCCCAGTTCCTGTGTTTACGTGCATAGTTTTGTCGCTTGGCCTTGTTTCCACTTCGGCGGTATGGCCTTTTGGCCGCAAGTCTTCCATGAAGGCCACTTCTGACCAGACTTCTCCGGACAGTAGATGGGTGTACCAGGGTCTCACTGTTTTCTGCCAATTCTGAGCTGATGGCATTGCTGGACATCTTCCAATTGCGAAGGGAAGTAAGGGCATTGCTGGACATCTTCCAATTGCGAAGGGAAGTAAGCATGATGTGTCTTTCATCTGCTGCAGTAAGTTTCCTTGGCCGACCACTGCGTCTACGGTCCTCAACGTTGCCTGTTTCTTTGTGCTTCTTCAAAAGTGCTTGGACAGCACATCTGGAAACCCCTGTCTGCCTTGAAATTTCTGCCTGGGAGAGACCTTGCTGATGCAGTATAACTACCTTGTGTCTTGTTGCTGTGCTCAGTCTTGCCATGGTGTATGACTTTTGACAGTAAACTGTCTTCAGCAACCTCACCTTGTTAGCTGAGTTTGGCTGTTCCTCACCCAGTTTTATTCCTCCTACACAGCTGTTTATGTTTCAGTTAATGATTGTGTTTAAACCTACTGTGATGAGTCAAAGGGGTTTCGGTCTGCAATTCAGCCTCCCAACAGTAGAAGGCATCAAACCAACTCGGGATTTCCCTTACCAAGGTCTTGTGACCATGACAAAAGTCATCTTTTTGAGGGGTGGCACCTTGGTGAGGGGCGGAAGTACGAGTATGTAATTCCAGCCACTGGAGTCAAGTGAAATTAAGGATACCTGTCAGTTTGGGATTGGTGATCCACTGACTACCGGGGCGGAGTTTGCATACTAAAGAGAACGTGCTACTGTGTTCGGGGTTGGTCCTAAGGAATAGAGGCGGGGAAAAAAGGCTGGAGGGAAGTACTTGGTAGTTTGGACTGTGTCACGAACGGAGGCCTTACTAACTTGGCTCTTTTCTGTTTTTATTCCTTTTTGTTTTATTTTTGGATTTAAGCAGAACGCGAAGAGGACTAAGAGGCTTCCGTTCCTTTATTTTTGATTACTCCAGCACTCCCTCCCTCACATCCTTCTTTATTATTTTTCTTTTTTTTTCCGTGTAATATTAAATAAAATTTTAATTTTTACACGTAAATCACTGTCTGGAAAATCCATTTTTACTCACACGCCTCACACCTACATATTGAATTGATGATCATTAGCACCTGTTTGGTATAATTGTTTAATCACACACCTGACTATATGCCTACAAAATCCCTGACTAGAAGAATTGATGCTGTTTTGAAGGTCACACCAAATATTGATTTGATGTAGATTTTATTTCTGTTCACTCACTTTGCATTTAGTTAATTGATAAATATAATCTATTAACGTGTGTATTTTTGAAAGCATTCTTACTTTACAGCATTTTTTCACACCTGCCTAAAACTTTTGCACAGTACTGTACATATTGATAGCCTTTTGGACAGGGAGAGTTTCAGAGAGATTAAGCATTTGTAAGAAAGACAACGGGCTTCCGACAAATATAGCACTGCATGTCCCTGCGTGTTGCTACAACTGTTTAAATAACAGCTGTAGTGCCCTAAAGCGGCCATTTTGAAAAGAGCTTTGAAACTGACTTTAAAGTTATACATGTAAAAAGTTGTCAGGATGTTAACAATGAAAAGAAAAATTACAGGTACGTTATTTAAACAGTTTTTCAGAACCCCACTACCTACTCTTTAAAAGCCAGTTGATTTTCCAAGATAGCACACTGATAAGCATTAGGCAAATATTCTCACCAAAGTGTGTGTTTGTGGTGAAAAATACCCTTACATTGGTGCATACAGTATAGGAAGGAACTAAAGAAGAAACCCCAATCACTGAAGTTTTTCAGTGTTCATCACATAAAGCCTCTATCTAGGTCAAAGCAGGCAGATACTAGATACCTCATTAAATAATCTTTTTGCCATTAACGTCTATCTTTTAACCATATTGTAGCGCTCCAAAGGTCATTACACGGCAACCATTTTTCATAGCATAAAAATACAATTTATACACAGTCCCTTGTGAAGATCCCTCCATTTAGGCTGCTATAGGAGTATACACAATAAAGAGAATTAATAAGAACATCAAACATAGACATCCCTTTAGTTGATTGATAGGTGAAATCTAGCCTGTAAATTGACATGCCCTGAAACTCACAATTAAAACTTGTATTAACTGTTTATTTTAAACACTTTGGCCACACCATTTGCCACGTACCAAGAAAAAGTTTGTGAACCCCAGTGATAATTATGGAAATTCCACAGTTTTACTGTGATAGCCTTCTTGAATCAAAAAGTATTTTCTTAAATATCCAATAGGGTTTATATTAACCAATTCTATTCCTTTTGAAATAAAATGATGTATGAATTAGACAAACAATGAGTAATTAAGATTCAGGGTATGTGACTCACCTCTCTAATTTCTCTGAGAAGAAAATATACGTGTCAGCATTATTGTACATCAAGTTCTTACCAGCACCAATGCTGCAGAAATCATCTACATTACTAAAAGAGAATGATTCATAAAATGATTCATAAGCTAAAAATGGACTAAGCAGTGCATTCAATTCCAACAGCAACCTTGTCATTAAGACAGTTTTATCAGCTCAATTAAGGGGATAATTTGAATCAGGTGTTTAAATAATTAAGTAGATCTTCAAGGGTGAGTTTGGGAGGCCCCACCCTATATAAAGACCAAAAATGTTGTTTCTCCATTTGTAGTCTACAAATGGAGAAAGTTCAAGACCACAGTCACTCTACCCATAAGCGGTCGTCCTACCAAAATCTCTCTAAGAACAAACCGGAAAATCATTGAGGAAGAAGAACATCCAAGGATCTGCAGGCCACTCTCGCCTTGGCTAATATGATGGTTCATGACTCAACTATCAGAAAAAGACTGAACAAGTATGGTATTCATGGAAGGATAGCCAGGAGGAAACCACTGCCCTCTAAAAAGAACCTTGCTGCCCGTCTAAAGTTCGCCAAAGAGCACTTTATAGTCCACAAGACTTCTGGAACAATATTGTCAGGACACGAGTCAAAGGTAGAACTTTTTGGCCTCAATGAGAAACGTTATGTTTGGTGAAAACCAAACACTGTGTTCAAACAGAAGAACCTCATCCCAACCGTCAAGCATGGTGGTAGGAGTGTGATGGTTTGGGGCTGCTTTGCTGCCTCTGGACCTGGATGGCTTGCCATCATTGACACAACCATGAATTTTACATTGTATCAGAAGATTCCAGAGGAGAATGTTAGGCCTTCCGTCGATGAGCTGAAGCTGAACCTAAAGTGAGTCATGCAGCAAGACAATGATCCTAAACATACAATCATGTCTACAAAAGAATGACTGCAGAAGAAGAAATTCTGCATTTTAGAATGGCCTAGTCAAAGTCCGGACCTAAACCCCATTGAAATGTTGTGACAGGACCTGAATCGAGCTGTCCATGCAAGGAAGCCCTCAAATGCCACCGAGTTGAAGCATTTCTATAAGGACGAGTGGGCCAAAATTCCTCAAAACCGATGTGAGAGACTGACCAACAGTTACAGGAAACGTTTAGTTGAAGTCATTGCTGCTCAAGGGGGAGCCACCAGTCACTGAATCTAAAGGTTCATATACTTTTTCACACATGGATATTGAACGTTGAATCATTTGTGGATAAATAAATGTTGAAAAAGTATCATGTTTTTATGTCATTTGTTTAATCAGGTTATCTTTATCTATTTTTTCGGCACTGTAGATGGTAAACCGAAAACAGAACCACAGTGCAAAGAGGTATCAAGTGCTGCCACCTGTTGGTTAACACTACTAAAAACATGCTTTAATTTCAACATAGGAAACAATAACAAATAGATAACAAAAAGGGATAGTTTGAAATGTATAAAACCCTGATGTTGAAGTAATTTTAAAAACACGAATTGCAAAGTGAAAAAATTTAGACACAACATCTTTATTGGCAAGTGTTTCTGTAATCGTAAAAAGTATATTTTTCTCCAAAAAATCAGTGAGGCTAAGACAGCCTTTGCAATAACACTTTGTTATGAATTATGAAAACGTCAGGACTGTGATAGACAAGGCCAGAATCATATCAATCAGGTAACCAGGAGTGCAGTGACTCCATGAAACATGTATGTTCTGTGCAGTATTGTAATCCCAATAAACTAGGGGTAGTGAATTGACATCCCAGTAACACATTTTTGTTTTTAAATCTGTTTTCTGCTGTCTGTGGTTACTGTTTAATAGCCATGGCTGCCCAGGTATAGACCTCAGTACACCAGACCTGGCATAAACATTGATTTTTATTTCAAATAATGTTGTGAATATTTATACATATTCAAATATTTTCATTTTGGTTTCAAACATATTTCTAAATGTTTTACAATAACGTGAAACCTAGCACATTAAGTTTTATATGAATGTCTATTTAGTTGTATCACATTAATATTTACACTAAATATTATCCAGTATTAGCAGGCATATTTACAGTTTCAAAACATCTATAACTGAATCATAACAAGATGTTAACTACTCATTAAAATGTCACCTGCTATGTTCAGAATGGCCTATTGTTTTCCACTGTGTGTTTAGAAGGCCCTCAAGAAAGTTTATGTAATTGCTTAGAAGCGCTTACCCTGAGATGCACCAGGAGGTTTGAGGGAGATTTCACTGAGGTGACAATTTGTTGTTTACAATATTTATAAGTAGCTTCTAATTTTCCAAAGCATTGTCTGGTACAATGTAATGCACAGTCAGCTTGTATAGATCAAGTCCCCTTGGTTGACTCGTAATAGAGATGCTTGAGAAGGTTTTGAAATGAGGACAATATTAGTTTACACAAGTCTTCAAAGTGAACCAATTACCCAGGTGAAGAGACAAGAGCTATAAAGTGAGGAGTTAAACCATTCTGTTACTGTTTGACAATGACTCTGTGAAACCTGATCAAAGATACATGAGGGATATAGGCTTCCAAGGAGATTGACTTAACTTTAAAAGTGTGTATACAATCTGAAAATGATTCACAAAGTTTGACCAATATTAAAATATTTTCAAATAAATATTGGAGAGCAGCTGAAATCTTGAAATATTTGATATTTATAAATTCTCAAATCTCCAATATAAATGCATTTGCCTCAGGTCTCCTGTACATTCCTCTGCCTGGGCGATGCTACAGTGAAGGGGGTTCATGGTTTCCTAACACATGAGTCACATAAGTAAAAATATATAAATATAACTGCTAACAGGGGGACAGAATTAGGGTATTAAGGATACTGTTAAGCAATGTTTTTTTAATTTAAATTTAAATTTTTTGTTTTACTATTACAGGAAACACTGATAGTTTTGATTTTGATTGTGTTCTTCTATAGTACCACCATTGATAAATACAAGATGAGACACTTGTCCTGCACTCATTTCTGGGTTTCGGATATTAATGAAATAATCAGGTGTCAGGAATCAAGTCCCAGATAAATATGCTCTGAAGTCACACAACTGATCACAGCATGAGTTCACACACGTAGGTTTACTATAGGTTACTCAATTAGTTGTGGTATTAATGGATTTTTTTGTCAGCCAAAGACAACCAGGTCTATTTCCACTATACTAGAGCATGCAAATAGTGAAATGGATCCATCTTGATACTATAATCTGTCATGGATAGATAGGATTAATCTTGACATACTTAATCTAATATAGGGCAAATGCTGCTCAGATATCCTTGCTTATTTGTTGGCTTGTTTTAAAATAATTTGGGATAATATGCTCATATCAAACATAGTGCTTGTGAAATGAAAGGCCTTTCTGCAGCTCGAGCACTTTGCAACAAAGAGGTGTTATATCACCTTATACCTGCTAGAGGGAGCTCTAAGATTGTTCTCTGAAATTCCCTTTACTGGCCTTGATCAGCTGCTTAGGGTGAACTCCCACCTGAGCAAAGGCAAAGATGAAGTCAGCAGGCAGCCATGTTGGTGAAGAAATTACTCATTTGTGTTAAAGAATGCTTCAGCGGCCCCTGCAGCTAACAGGAAGTCTGTGTATCTACTATTTCAACAGACTTATATAATATATATAAAATTGTAGCCGTATCTTTCCAGAGATGATAGACAAAGAGAACAAAATGTGATACCTTTTATTTAAGGTGACCTTATGGCTCAGTGTTCAGTGGGACAGTTTAGGACAGTTCAGGCTTTTCAACTCACACCCAATATATTCTGGTACATTTTACCTGTCTCAGGTACCACTCTTTCCTTTAAGAGAAGCAGGATTACGCTCACCAGAATGCAGTTAGTAGTTGTATATTGTTAAACATAGTTGACAATGCATCTTTGCGCTTGCTTCAGAATTGTGCCCTATATGTTAAAAAAGCTTGCTGTCTTACTGTGTGTATTCATCATAGCTGCAGAAGAACAGCTACTTTGCTGGCAGATGATTCAGGTTTTAATAAGTTGCTTTCAGGTTTATTTTGATCGATAATTTAAAAGGTGGGGATATAAAACTGGTATAATATTTTATTTGGACTCTGAGAATACCCATTAACATCCACTATATTAAGAATAGGCCTCGGCTTAACTCTATGATGATTGTCTTGGTAAAGTCAGTTTAAGTGTTTGCTTTAGGAATATATAAAAAAACACAATTCAAGGGATTTTTTTTAGATGAGTGAACATTCCATTTTAGCTGATTTTGACAGTTCCGGTTAACAAAACACCTTTGTGTCTATATAAATTATAAATTCTGTGCCCTCATCTGAAACACATGGTCTCTTGGTTTTATGATGAAAAGATTTTTTGCATTTGCAGTTTCAATTTCAGAGTACAAACTGTGTCCAAAGGTTTTATTGCAAGATATTTCTAGTTTAAATTGCAACTCACATGCTTATTAGCTCTCTACATAAAGTTATGTTTACTCAGTAAACCAAAATGTACAGTATTATATGTTTTTGGTTGATTTACCATTTTCAACATGTCTGAAAACATTTTATAGATAACTGTTGGCTAAATAATATCTTTAAAACAAAATAGCTGTCTTTAAAATGCTTCTACCAACTATAACTACTATTACTACACCCCCCCCCCCCCCCAACAACGCCCCACAATGCCCCACAAGTAAGCCCCTGCAGGATGCCTACAAGATCGGAGTTATTGAAACTGTTTCTGTGGGCTGTGTGGAGGCTGGCATGATTGCTACATTTGCCCCTGCCAATGTGACCACTGAAGTCAAGTTTGTGGAAATGCACCATGAGACCCTGGTCCCGGAGACAACGTTGACTTCAACATCAAGAACGTGTCTGTCAAGGGCATCTGTTGTGGCAACATGGAAGGAGACAGCAAGAACAACGCACCCATGGAGGCCGGCTCCTTCCCTGCCCAAGTTATTGTCCTGAACCACCCTGGCCAGATCAATGCTGGAAAAGAACCACAAGTTTGTGAAGTCTGGAGATGCTGCCATTGTGAACATGGTGCCTGGGAAACCTATGTGTGTAGAGAGCTTCTCAGACTACCCTCCCCTCGGTCATTTTGTCGTGTGTGACATGAGGCAGATGGTCGCTGTCTGTGTCATCAAGTCTGTTGACGAGAAAGCTCCTGGAGCTGGCAAGGTCACCAAGTCTATGGTGAAGGCAGCCAAGAAATGAATCGCCATCCCCTGGACTGTCCACCTTTGTTCAGGGTCTCTCTTGCAAATGGAAACACCCTCAAAGACCTTGATCTCTCTCATTATGGATAACACTAATGCCGATTAAGAGCCATTGTAAAAATTTCTGCAGGAAAGAAACAAGACAAATGTTAAATTTCTTTTGTGGCTTTGTGAACGTTTTGAAAGACTGAGGTGCCTATTCAGTTTTTGTTTTTTCTATTAATTATGCATCTGTAAACTTCAGAAAAATATTTATAATTGGATTGAAGAAGCTGCTGTGCACCAATAAAATGTCTTGTTCTTGGAAAAAAAGTACTGCTACTACTACTACTACTACTACTACTAATAATAATAATAATAATAATAATAATAATAATAATAATAATAATAATAATAATAATAATATAGTCAGTTTGTTGTTTCTACAGAAATGTTCTCAGCAGCATTCCCACTTGAAATACAAGCACAGGAACTCATTAGAATCCTGCCCTGAAAAGAACAACAGCAAACATGACACAATAGACAACTGTTCTGGGCCTGTGTGAACGATTAGAAGGCAGTGAAGTGCCTTGTATACAGAAGAGCCTTGCAAAATGTCCACTCGCCTTTCACAAATGTATTTTATAGCTCACTTGTCAAATGGACTTATTTGTATTGTTACTGATCTTTGTGCTGAAGATGTGTTTGTTCCTTGCATTTCATTTTACAAGTTCCACTCTACAACTTAATGATTCTTCACTGTCTTGTCCTAGTGCTGTATGAATCATTGTGTCACACTCAATGGCATGGGCTTCCCAATGGCAAAATCAAAGAAGAGTACCTCTACCACAATGTAGTACAATGTAGTACCTTTACCTCAGGTAACATACACTCCCCGTAACATAACACGAGAAGAATAAATTATACTCAAAGATAAGGGGAGCAGTGATAACTGTTATCAGATAACCCTTATATAAGTTTACACCAGTAAATTTCTGCAGTATTTTGCAGTTTTGCCATGCCTTCCCTATGGTTAAACTATGCATTTACTATAGTATACCATGGTCTTTACAGTTCTTACATTTGCTTTCTTACATTTCGCTACGCTTATCGTATGATAAACTTTTATAAGGGAATTCCTACTTTCTGCAATTTTTGTCTAAATGTGCACATTTTCAATGGTAAGAGGTAAGTGGGCTGATAAGTCAATCTTCCACGGTTCATGAAGATTACTTGAACACTACATTAATATGTAGTAGCTGATGCTGAACATTGTTCACAGGTCTTGGGTACCCTGGGCAGTTTTTAAAGAAAAAATTAACTTTATTCTATGAATAACTCAACATCTCCGTGGGATTCCTGAACAGCTGAGAGGTTTTTCCTTTAAGGCAGGTGTCATCTCAGTGGGCTCTGAAAAATAAATGAGCGCAAATAGAGGATGTACAATTGTTCCAGGGTTGTTTTACAAGACTTCCTGAATTCAGTTTTAGCTAGAATGGGGTCACTTCAGTTCCTGGTAAAATGGTTTAAAAGTGCTGCTAAAATGGTTTACTTGTAAAAAGACACAGGCTTTTTTATTACTAATATTGCATGTATGTGACTTGATTACTGTTGGCTGAACTAACTTGTACGACTTGCCTCCACAATATCACTTTTGTTATGATTCAGCTCCTACCATGAACTATTAACTCCCTCGTGAGGCCATTTTTGCACATGTTTTATTCTGTATTTAATTTAAAATCAGATCTTCCACATGTTTTAAATAAAACATGACATAAAGGTTATGTTTCACTTTCATCCTAGCCAGTTAATTTTAGCAATTTGTTTTGCCAGCTCACCAACAAAACTAAGCATGTGGTATGACACAGAGCAAGAATTGATTCTGTGAAAAGAAAAACAAATCTGATGATTCAAAATGGTTAGTTTGGCAGCATAACGGAACAAAAACAAGAATGATTGTAAATACAAAATCAGTGGCTCATAAAAAAGTAGATCACCTCAACCAACAGGCTCAGCATTTACATGCAGACTGTATGTGTGACAGACAGACAGACAGATGGACAGGTTTCTCCATATATCCCAGGCTCTGATACTAATAGCTTGTGGTCACATTGTATACCTAAACTCTATAAAAAGCATAAACATTTGTTTAGTATGATGGCCCCGTGGGACTGTTTTCTACTGTAACTGCTTTTCACAAATCTATTCTGCTTGTCATTCACACAAAGCATTTTGTGAGGCAACTGTAGATGCCATAAGGACTTCTACTCTTCAGGCGGTTTTAGTTGAAGAATTTTTGGTTTTATTGGGTTAAAGTTTGCACAAATATTATTATTATTATTATTATTATTATTATTATTATTATTATTATTATTTTGTGTGTGTATATATATATATATATATATATATATATATATATATATATATATATATATATATATATGTTTTTTAAACCAGCAAACAAATTGACTGAACATAGTACCCACAAGAACTAGCTTTTCTAGTCCAGTGATTTGTTCCCATTTGCTGCTGTAAGAAAGATGCCCCTAAAATAGCTGTTTGGAGCCGCAAGTTCAGAGAGGGGTGTGCTACAGAGCCACCCTGACTGTGGATTCACTGAAGTAATTATCACAGTGATGCTAAAACCTCTTCTTCTAGAGGACAGTTGATGAGATGTGGAAAACCAGTTGGGATCAAGTCCTGTTTTTCAATTGCAATTTCAAATTCCTTTTATGATCAATTCCAATTTCCATTCCTGTTTAATCAATTCCACACATCATTGATCAAAATAGCAATAAACAGTATTCTGTTCAAATGAGATTCTCAGAGAGGCAACACATTACTTACATTGAAGTCATTGTTAGTCAATTACATTGGCTTCAAATAAAAGCAGTTGAACCATCCATGAACCATCCAGTTGAACCATCCATGAACCAATTCCAATTCCAATTCCATGTCCTCCAAATGGAATTATAATTGGGAATTGGGAATTGATTTTAAAAAGGAATTGTAAATGAAATATGCTTGTCCCTCAGGCCTGGCTGAAGTTTTGATTTTCTCTCTGTTCAGATCTGGCTACATCACTACATCACTGGCCAAAGAAAACAGACCTTCAAGTAATTTTCTTAAAAATTGGATCCCCCCCCCCCCCCCCCCCCAGCTCATTGCCAAATCATTCAAGAAGGAAGCACTGAAGACAACAGAAATGTTGTTAAATGTTTATTATTTATAGAGTTTTTTTTTTCCTAAATTAAAAACTGCAGTCTATTAAAATATAATTTTTGAAGTGCAACTTCTGCAGCAGCAAAAATAACTACAAAAAAAAGATATATATTTTTTGCAACCGCATTCATTTTTCGCCCCTCTTTTAATTCTAGCTATGCTGGTAAGAACTTATATGAAAAGAAACTAAATGCAGTTTACAAATATTACTTTAAAAAGGGAGGGGGGAGATGTTAAGGTATCTGTAAAATGAATAATAATACAAAATTAAGTTATAAAAAAACACATTGAATAAAATGTTGCTTCCGTTATTAAAGGAGTGAGGTAAGGGCGCTATGCTGATATGGGTGTTATGCTAGCAGTCTCAGGAGGACAGCCAGCATACAGCTGCTTAGTGCAAAGGGCTGTGCCAAGTTGGCACTACTGCTCAGCATGCATTCCACTCTGGACCAGGAGCCATTGTTTGGCAGCGGCTTTATCCCTGCGACATTACACATGACATTGTAAACATCGACCGCTCTGATTGGAGCAGCTCTATAGGCCTTTTTGAAATCTGTAGGAAAAAGAAAAAAGATGAAGTTAGCGACATACGTACAGGCAAGTTTGACTCATACCTTTAAGCCTCGGATGGATAATTCTGATTCTTTTGTGTTTTGTATTTCAAGTACATTTACCTTCTGCAGCTTCACCTTTTCAATTGCATATTATATTCTCTCAAATGCCAATTAAAAAGTTGCACCAATAGAAGCAGTTGTAGAATTAAATAATAGCACAGTTAGCATAGTTTTGTTATTTGGCAATCTTAGAGAAAGTCATGAGAGGTTTTAATAATCACCAGTTTAATCCACTACCTGATTACACAGGTGTGTCTGAGATAGAAAATGACTAAACTGACATCTCTCCACTCTAGTTCCAATATTGTAAAGCAACATAAAAATACTGGAAAGCATGCCCAATAAAATACAGGTCAAATAAAACTAAATCAAAAGCACCCAGCTGCAGATATAAATATATGATTATGGTTAACAAAAAAACCTGCTGCAAATTGCATCTGGTGTTTCAGCACTGACAGACCATATATTTTAATATTGGCTGACTAATCCAACTTTTAGGGGAATTTATCTTCTATAAATATAAAAAAAATAAATAAACAAATGCATAAATTACATTTGTTTCTAAAACTGGGACTAACACTGGAATGAATGGAAAGTTATGCCTGAAACATCTGTGCCTTTGTTTCGTTTTTGAGCCAATGTTCCCCTCTGCATTGCTTACAAAGGAAAGTGCCTGCCCAGCCTGTTTGATGAGATTTGGCTTCATCCATTCAAACTGTTTAACCTCTAACTTACATTGCCATTTGATTTAAACCTCGGAGTAAGCTATAATACGAAACCTGCCACCACCATTAATCTCTTAGTCAATGACATGCATTAACCCCCCCCCCCCCCATTGAGGGGGGACATTGAACTCCCCCATTGAGGGGGGAAGTATCTCTTCATAGAGTCATTTATGAAAGAGTAACTACCACGTATTGTGGGGTCCGTGTAATGTCAATGATACGTCCCTTTATTTGTATTTATCGGAGTTACATTCCTACCAATTTGTAGAAAACTATTGTAGAAAGTTGATTTGCGGGCCATCAAAATGTGCTAGGAGTTGCGTAATTTGTAATAATGGAAAAGCATTATTGCATTTAAATAATGACTTTTCCAAAACTGCTGCACCTCCAGGCACATTACAGTTTATATAGTGATAGGGTGAAATAACTGGAAATTGGCTAACGTAGCCTCCATGTGAACTGAGCAACATCCAACATACAGTATTAGCTACATGCACAGGTTTTCATATTTAGTGCAGTTAGTTTAGACTTCTGTAAAGCTGTAAAGGACATAATATTAGTTGTCTTGAAAGTTTCCCAGAAGTAATCTCAAACTAAGAAGGAGCAAGTGATAAGACATCTCAGATACATCAAAGCTTACATCCGTTGCTATTGTTCTTTAAAGGGTAAACTGGAAATAAATAACATTAAAACAATTCTTATAGTGAGCTAGTCATTGTTGCCGTGGTTCTCGTTCTGTTTTATTAGATACACTTTTTAGCTAAGAAGGTATCAGGCAACACAAGTTGTACAAGTTGCTTTACCTGGCCCATATGCCATGAAGAATCCTCTCATATCAGTGAATTCATTGTCATAGCCATGCCAGCCGTTTTGCCAGCCCTCCCTTATCCCAGTGGCATTTTCCCAGTAAGGCAGCTTTGTTTTACTCTGAAAACAAACAATTGTATGAGGCCTGATTACAGTAAAGACATTCAGTGGCACAGTTTCATGCTTAGAGGCGCTAAGAGGGTTGCACATGCTTGTCTTGGCACCTATCCATTACTGTGAGTTGGCATTCTTTGAGAACAGCCCTGAGATATGGAATTGTGTATGTCTGTTGAGCCTTATGAGGTGTCAGTGTTTATTTTAGGATGGTACATTATTGTGCTATCTACCACCTGGATTTTCAAATTGGCAACAAGCAAGAAAACGTGGATAATAAGTAGGAAAACCAAGGAAAGAAGCTGCAAGGGCGGAGATGGGGAGCAGGGATGCGGAATTGAACACAAAAAAAGTGACATGTTAGAGGTTTTCCCTACATAAATTTCAGTTTCTAACCTTCATTGAGTATATCCTACTTGAACTTTTAGCCAACTGTTTTTATTCTCTGTTTATCAAGTTTCTGTTTAAATAAGTATAGGTTGCTTAACTGTAGCCTCTCTCAATTATCTACTGGATATTAATTAGTGGTGGGCAACGATGTGAAAATTGTATATCGAAATCGTACACATATTACGATATCGATAATATCGAAGTCTTCCAAAACTCAGAAAAGTACAATAACACAATTGCAATATCAAACATATATACATATAAAGACTTTATGGGATATTTACATATGAAAAGCAATAACTTACTTTAACGTAGTGGTGCTTTGCTTCACAATATTCATGGATAAAGACAAGGTCATGTTATATTGTTTTACTGTGAACTCAGCTATAAACACAACAGCCTACATCGCTTTGTGATTGTAGTCTGCTTTCTAACCTTACAGCGCTGAATGTTTTGTGCTTTTTCTATGCTATTGCAGCTAAAAATAAATAAATGAATAAATAAATAAAAAGAGACGTGTGATCCTCCACCGGGCCCTGGCTCTACCTCACCTAATAACATTTTAGGCTTGAAATATGCGAAATATGTGAAAATCCTACGGAGTTCACAAACTTTTTCTCAGCACTGTACGGTTTACCTGGGACTCCGGCTGGCCTCCCTTACAATGCAAGAATATCTGTCAGACGAGAGTGGATGTCATTCAAAAGTGTCAGAAGTTGCTGGGTCTGATGGTCGTGGCTTCATCAGCCCTCCAACTGGGAGCTGGGGTTACTCCATATGCGACTGCTGCAGGCGTGGTTCAATGCCTTCCAGATACATCTCAAACGCAACACACACCGTCGGCTGACTGTGTAACACGTATGCTGGGTAGCCCTGTGCTGGTGGAGGTGAGTCTTTCACATGCGCAAAAGTGTAAGGATGCCGTCAGGTGGTGATGATGGATGCATCCAACTCAGGTTGGGGTGCAGTCTGAGTCTGTGGTTCTTGGATAGGCTGTTGGACATCCCTGCATATAAATGCACTGGAGTTGTGAACGATTTATCGCTCCTTTACGCGTTCCCACCAATACAGCTGCTCCCGGTCTTCCTACAGGAGGTCCGGTTAGAGAAGGAAACAGTTCTTCTAGTGGCCCCCCGGTGGTCCAGGAGAATCTGGTTTTTGACCCTGTGCCAGCTCCTACAAGGCCAACCCTGGGAGATCCTGTTTCGCCTGGCTCTCTTCAGTCAGGTGAATGGTACTCTCTGGCATCTAGAACCAGGCAGGTTCCAATTATGGGTCTGGCCCCTGAACGGGACCGTAGGGCTATCTGATGCGGTCATGGGCACTTTGCAGAAAGCTAGGACAGGCTCCACTAGGTCGTTATATGCCTTGTGATAAAGGGAGAAAGGACCGATGTTGTAAATATCCTTCTCGATTAGAAAGGGCGCTGTGTAAGGACAGCGGTACGCTGCCTCCTAGATTGACCGCTTTGACGGTAGGTGGAAACAGGAAGGTGACTATATTAGGGGGAGCGTGTAGTTGCACGTACCCGGAACGACTCCACTGCAATCAGCTGCGGGATGGCCCTCTATTGGAGAAACCATGGCAACGGGTTGATTGCTTCCTAACACAATTTGTCAAGGCACCGACTAGAGGGGAGGCATGCCTTGATTTAGTCTTTTCAAATAACAAAGACAGAATAACTAAAACAGAGGTCAGAGAACCACTGGCAAACTCAGACCACAACATGGTCTCATTTGAAGTGTTTTTTAAAACCCCAAAAGTAATGACTAAAGCTAAGGTTTACAATTTTAGAAAAGCAAACTATGAAGGTATGAAACAGAGACTAACAGAAGTAGATTGGAGTAAAATAGAGAAAACACCCACAGAAGAAGGATGGTTATTTTTCAATAATGTAGTACTAGAGGCGCAAAACAATTACATCCCTAAAGTAGACAAATCTAAATGTAAAACTAAATTGCCAAAATGGTTTAATAGATCAATTAAAAAAAATATTCAGTGAAAAAAGGCATTTTACAGAGCATTAAAAAAGGACCAAAAAGAAAGTACGCAGAAAGAGGACACGGAACTGCAAACGCAAGTCAAAAAGGAAGTTAGAAAGGCCAAGAGAGAAATATAAATGAACATTGCTAAGGGAGCTAAAACCAATTCCAAAATGTTTTTCCAATATTACAACAGCAAGAGAACATCCAAAGAGGAGATTAAATGTTTAAGAGATACAAATGGCAAAATCGTAGATGAAGAAAAAAAAAATAGCAAATATATTAAATGATTACTTTTCACAAGTTTTTACAAAGGAAGATACTGACAACATGCCCCACATGTCATCCAGTTCCTATCCAGTTTTAAATAACTTTAGCATAACTGAGGCAGAAGTGTTAAAGGGACTAGGAGCTCTTAAAATAAACAAATCCCCTGGGCCGGATGAGATCCTCCCAATAGTACTCAAAGAAATGAAAGAAGTAATTTACAAACCGCTAACCAAGATCATGCAGCAGTCTCTTGACACAGGGGTTGTACCGACAGACTGGAAAATTGCAAACGTAATACCGATCCACAAAAAGGGAAACAAAACTGAACCAGGTAACTACAGACCAGTAAGCCTGACTTCTATTATATGCAAACTTATGGAAACTATAATAAGATCCAAAATGGAAATTTACCTATATGGTAACAGGGTCCTGGGAGACAGTCAACATGGTTTTAGGAAAGGGAGATCGTGTCTAACTAACTTGCTTGATTTTTTTGAGGATGCAGCATCGATAATGGATAATTGCAAAGCATATGACATGGTTTATTTAGATTTCCAGAAAGCTTTTGACAAAGTCCCGCACAAAAGATTAATTCTCAAACTGAACGCAGTTGGGATTCAAGGAAACACATGTATATCGATTAGGGAGTGGTTAACATGTAGAAAACAGAAAGTACTGATTAGAGGAAAAACCTCAGAATGGAGTGTGGTAACCAGTGGAGTACCACAGGGATCAGTATTAGGTCCTCTGCTATTCCTAATCTACATTAATGATTTAGATTCTGGTATAGTAAGCAAACTTGTTAAATTTGCAGACGACACAAAAGTAGGAGGAGTGGCAAACACTGTAGCAGCAAAAAGGTCATTCAAAATGATCTAGACAAGATTCAGAACTGGGCAGACACATGGCAAATTACATTTAATAGAGAAAAATGTAAGGTACTGCACGCAGGAAATAAAAATGTACATTATAAATATCATATGGGAGATACTGAAATTGAAGAAGGAATCTATGAAAAAGACCTAGGAGATTTTGTTGACTCAGAAATGTCTTCATCTAGACAATGTGGGGAAGCTATAAAAAAGGCTAACAGGATGCTCGGATACATTGTGAAAAGTGTCGAATTTAAATCAAGGGAAGTAATGTTAAAACTGTACAATGCATTAGTAAGACCTCATCTTGAATATTGTGTGCAGTTCTGGTCACCTCGCTATAAAAAAGATATTGCTGCTCTAGAAAGAGTGCAAAGAAGAGTGACCAGAATTATTCCGGGCTTAAAAGGCATGTCATATGCAGACAGGCTAAAAGAATTGAATCTGTTCAGGCTTGAACAAAGAAGACTACGTGGCGACCTAATTCAAACATTCAAAATTCTAAAAGGTATCGACCCAAGGGACTTTTTCAGCCTGAAAAAAGAAACAAGGACCAGGGGTCACAAATGGAGATTAGACAAAGGGGCATTCAGAACAGAAAATAGAAGGCACTTTTTTACACAGAGAATTGTGAGGGTCTGGAATCAACTCCCCAGTAATGTTATTGAAGCTGACACCCTGGGATCCTTCAAGAAGTTGCTTGATGAGATTCTGGGATCAATAAGCTACTAACAACCAAACGAGCAAGATGGGCCGAATGGCCTCCTCTCGTTTGTAAACTTTCTTATGTTCTTATGTTCTTATGAAGGGAGGAGGTTGTGGGTACAAAGGGGAAGCAGCTACGTCAGTATGCTGCTTTTGTGCTGAGAAACGTAAACAAGCGGCCGGAGCCTGTGTTGTTTGTTTTGTATTACGTGTGTGTCTATTCTGTGTTAACAGAGGAGGACAGAGTACCATGGAGCTGTCGCTGCAAAGCCAGCAATCACCAGAGCACTGCCCTGCACAAACACCACGTCAGTTTTCACCACACTTTCCCGGAGTCAAGCACGTACACTTTTGTGCACAGAGGATGCGGTACGGACTAAATCCTTTTGATTGGGACTGGCATTATTATTATTATTATTATTATTATTATTATTATTATTATTGGGTTTGCAAGCCCGCCGTGAACACCCGATACCGTTGCTGGTAAAGGGGTGGATTGTTTCTTTATTTTTGTGTTAAAATAAATGTCTTTTTGGGAAACATACTGTGTTGACAGTCACTTTTATTGCACTGTATACTACTGGCAGCTCTGACATAAAATGCTCAGTGAATACCTGACCTGTGGCAGGCATATCCCAAAAGTATTGTTGGTGGTCGTCTTCTCTTTCAGGGAACCAGGGTTACAGTAAGCAACCTAACATTCTTGCAGTTGATTTCAGTAGGTGTGAAACCTGTAAGTCTGTGGCTTACAGGTTTCAAATGACAATGGTAAAAAGCTGGCTCCAAATTTTTCAGTAGTGTGCGGGGCAGGTTGTAGGATTGGCTCTAATAGTGAGCTGTTTGAGCACTGACTTAAGTGCTACTAACTAAAACTAAAAGTGGCATGACTTTATTAGGGGAAGCGTCTACCCTTTGAAAAGCCTGAGACCACGGCCTGTTTGCTTATTTTGTAATCTGCCATCTCCCAAACACGTACTTTTAAGTAGTGCTGTAAACATAACACCATAAATCACATTTAATCACACAGAGCTTACAAAAGTATGTGGAGCTAATCAAGTAATGGCAGTAAATCTATAGGTTTCACATTTTCTGTTATAAAAGATGTATGTTATGGTAAATGCATTTTTTATATTTTAATGGTATCTTTCTAAAACTATTAATGAACAAAATGTACTGAACACTCCTTTAAGATAACAGCTCTCTTGTGCAGTCCTTGCGTTCCACCTGAAGAAGTCACATGAAGATTACAGGGACACTGAAATCATGTGAGGCATTGGAAAAGTAATGATTGGTTACTGATGACTGTAGTTTGAATGAACTAAAACACCCACAAGCCTCCTGCGCTGAAAATGTCTTTATTCCAAATACTTATAAATCAATACTCAGTTCTGAGAGAATTGTGAAATTCACAAAATGGTTATAAATTACTCAACTTGATAAAAAAAAAAAAGAAGTTACGTGATAACGGTCTACTTTACAGTATGTTTGGAGTACATCAAGTTTCACAGATTGATTGATTCCATGAGATGCAAATGGACTGACAATGGTTTGATGTTTGTGGCATTTGAGGGGGTATGCTACAGGTAATACCAAAATTCTCATGTATTCTTTTAAATTGGTTTTAGCTTATTAACTTATTAAAATTAGTTGTTATTTGAGCTTAATATATTCTAGAATTGTCTGATGTGTTGCTGGTCAGTATATTATAACATACAGCCTCACTTACATCACTGTTAGAGACATGTAACTCTACTTATTCACTAAGATCAAATGATGTGTCCTAAATTGAGATCTAATATGCAACAAAGTGTCTTTGGATATCAAGCATCTCATCTTTGTAACTCATTGCCTTTAAATATAAAAACAACCTCTTCACAATACTGTTCATAACTATGTATTTAAAATCTGACCAGGTTTGTAAATCCTGTAAATACTAACTATAATCAGGAATTCAATTTTTAAAAAAAAAAATTTATGCATGTATTTTGTATTACTGTTTTTGTGATTGTTTTAAGTGTTCTTGTCCTGTTTGAATAGTTTCTCTACTTTTGCTCTTTTATAATTATATTTCCTGCCACCTTCTCCTGTGACGACCCCCTCAAGGGTTCTATCCTAGTTAAATAAATACATTTGAAAAAAATGTGAAACTTCTATCAAGCACATTTGTTTGTTTTGGTTTTTTTGTGTTTTTTTTCATATAGAGGTTGTTTATGATCTAAGACTTACCTCAGTAATGAACCATCCTGGTTCTGCTACAAGGGTCAAAGGGGACACAAACCTCCCCTTCTTGTAATGGAAGCGATCTGGGATTTCTTCTTTCTTATACACAGTCATGCTTTTTACCACTTTTAGCTTATTGTAAACCTAAAAAAAATAAAATAACTTAAGCACTGTGTTTCTGTAATTTTAAAATTACATGCAAACTACAGCATGTCTCACCGGAGATGTTAAAGAGATCAGCTGGAACCCAAACTTGGATCAACTCACTTCATCCAATTTGCCTTTTTTTGGCCACAGATTGACTACTGGGCCCCTGTCCATCATTTTCACAAGATCTGTCAGGTTTATATAGGTCTGAAGTTCAATCACTTTCTCCATCCACTGAAGCTCTGTCATGCCATGGTCTGAAAACAGGATAACGTTGAGGTCATTCTGTAGATTTTTCGCCTGCCACAAATGAAGAAGTCAAGAAGATTAGCAGAGTATTCATGAAGTAAAACAAAGCTTTGTCTGAGCCAAGGTTTTCTTTATACTGCAGCCACTTTTCTGCTACTGTTCATTCAGCTACTACTAAACTACAGACACATCATTGATTATTTTAGAAGATTCCTCCTCCTTTGTCAGGTGTTTGTGTTTTACCGATGCTATTGTTCATTAAGAATTTTTGACCAAAAAACCAAACCCCTTGGAATCAACTGCCCATGCAAAACTCTAAAGTATATTGCATTCATGAAACAAAATTATTAAATTGCACAAATATAAAAAATTGCCACCTTGTTTTTGAGTCCATTCCCATAGTACTACAAAATTAGTAGGAGGGTAGTTTGTAAAGCCAGAAGTCATTGCTGAAGATTAAATGTAATTAAAATTTCTCAAGAAGTATCACAATGGGTAGGAGGACGTTTGTTATAAGATACAGTATTTTACCTCAGTTCTTTATCAGTGGTTTGTCAGTGTGTGCTGTCAGTGCTGGAATGACTGACCTTGATTTTCTGATTCATGTCCTTCAGCACCTCGTCCAATTTTTTTGTGGCCTCCTTCCTCTGCGCTGACAAGGGGCCATGGTGATGACCCTCCACATCGTTTCTCTCATAGTAAACAGCTGCCATGTCTGCACTGCCATTGCTAATGGAAAAGTATCATGAAAATATTATTGAAACTAGAATGGCATAGGCATCAAAGGCTATCTTTGTTCACAGGCAACTTTAAACCATATGCAAAATGTCTTTGCACAGCCTTGACATGCTGCTTTACATGTAAGCCCAAAACAGAAATGAAGGGGTTAAAAAAATTATTTTGTAGCCACAGTTGGAAATACAGTAAAACATATCTTCGTGGTTACCTGAACCAAAGGGTCACCTGGATTATGTTTCTTTCAGCTGAGGCCCAGTGAATACGCAATCTGTCTGTGTATTGCAGATACCTGTACACTAAGTAAGGCATTTGGCACAAGCAGCTGATAATTTGAATAGAAACAAGATGGAAGTAGTGCATAGGCAAAACTTGTTAAAATGAGTTATTAATGAGGCATTTTTACACATTTGTATAAAAGTCACTTTTCCATTCAAATACCATCATGAATTATAATCAGGGGTTCACATAACTGGTACGCATGTGAACCAATAAAGAAAACTGTGGACTTCCATAATGTTCTTTAAGACACAAAGCCGTACTGTCAGCACATTTTTAACAGGAAAGTATTTTTTCATAAAGGTAGCGAGGGTGCTCACGCTTGCAGTGTGAGCCTTACCTGCCTAACCTCTGTTTCTGTCATGGTTCAAATTTAACTAGAGTCCCTTCCTGCTAGCACTATCAATGGCTGCTTCAAGTTTTTTTTTTTTAAATGCAGATTGATAGGTGGAACCACTCCAGTTCATAAGAGTGATAATTTTCTTTTAATAGGCACCTGAAACAACCAATGATAGCAGGGATCTCTATTAAGCCATCCATTCAGAGAAGAGGGATGAAGTTACGAGGAGTGGCATTAAGGAAACTCGCTGACACTTTGTTTCCCAAATGCAGTGGGGATGAGAAGAGGTGTTTGAAAGCTGTTACATTTAAATGTGAGGTTGAAAAAAAAATACATTTTCTTAACCATTTTACTTAAAATAATATATTTTTCACCCTCAGTTATATCCTTATATAAATACTGTTGTGCCGTGAAGCTAACATGTTCAATGACACTAATAAAGTGACAAAGTTTTGGGGGGTTGGCAGCAATATGGTGGTAGGATAAAAATTGCTAAAAATTGTAATAACCAAGCAATCCATGGTCCTACTTAAACATTCATAAACTATTGTTGTGACACTGCCATCCCACTTGTTTGAACTGTCAGAGGAGGAGGTTTTGGTTGCATTTTGGTGCATATCAAACCATTTTTGCTGGTACTCATGTGAGAAACTAATGTTAAAAGCTATGCGAACCCCTGATTATGATGTATTGCACTGAATCATAATGTGCTCATGATATTGAATGAAAAACTAAAATAGTATAGCAGAAGAACACAACCAAACTTTATCCTTTATTTGGTTTATTACTTTTGCTGGTCAGTAAATTTTCACACCAAATGTATTACTTTAAACTTCATTGAGAAGTATTAAGAGTAAAATCAGATGTATTGCCCAATGTTAGATCTTAAAACAATTAATTGAAAATTATTTATTTCGAATAAAATAAGCAACTGCTACTTTCTAAATATCAACAAAATCCTCTGCACTGTGGGGCAGAATATTTCTTACCGCAAAGATTCCACAGCGTCATCAACAGCAACTCTGAAGTCTGCATCTGACGGATAGTAGTAATAAAGCCGACAGTAATCTGGTCTAACTCCTAGAATTTCCACTTCACAGCCTGCCAGTAAATAGTACGGAAAAGTCAGATATTACGTTTTACAAAGGGAATCTGAATTAGCAGGTGAATATCTAAAAGTGCAGATAGCAGGGAGTGTTGTGGGAGGGGGAGGACAATAATCTGCCCCTGTTTAATATGCACCCTTTATTCAAATTATAGAGCTTCTTTCTTTGATTTATATTTAGTAAAGGAATTGAAAATTGAGTTAGTGTTATGCTGTGACCTTCCAAACAACATGAACGTAAATAACTAGAAAAATGTTAAGACATGGTACTAACCGGGCCAGTAATACATGTTCACTTTTTTTCTCCTTTTCTGCATAGTGACCCATAATGGCTCTGATCCATCCCACCACATCGGCAAGAGACTGTCGTTATTGGTTCCGATATCAAAAGACTTTTTTGTTTTCTCATCCCACATATAGTTTCCTATCATCTGGTGGACTTCACAGTTTCGACCTAAAACAAAAGGAAACATAGCGCATACAAGTGGGACAATTGGGACTGGACAATCTGCTTGGTTGGCTGCACGAGACACAAGACCTTCCCACACTCACATTCCTAAATATACTCATTTATTTATTGTGGTCTTACTCTTTCTTATTATAATTTACCAGGACGTTACCAGATGAATGAACTGTAGGATCGTTGAACAGTCCGTGTAGTATAGAGTCAGACTCAAAACTACTTGTTGGAGGCGGGACATCAATCAAGCTGGCAGGAAGTGGATTGTAGTGTGTTCTCATTGGCCCGAAGCGTGCGGCTGAGGACCAATGGGATGTGCAAGTTTTGAATAGAGTAGCGGGGGGAGGGGGGGGCTAGGGTTATAAAAGGCGCTGCGACGCTTTGTTGTGGTGGTGGTTGTGTTGTGATTGCCATGGTTCCGGAGCAGGTGACAGGGAGCTGTGTGTGTGACTGGGTGCTGAATAAAGATTTTGGAATGAGAAACCAACAATATACCAAATATTTATTAACAAAAACAGCAAGGAACAAGAAAAAATCTACTAATTTATTTTACCTGCAACCTCCAATCTCCATCCACAGTTCACATAAAAATGTAACCGTGAATTTACTAGTTTGATAGACACTCTGAGACCAATAATTCCTGATGATGCATGTTATACTGTGACACTAGTGTCTGTGCCTATTGGACTAGTAAAGGTAAGGTGTCCACTAAGCCAGAGAGTTTTTTGCTCTATAGACTATTAGGGGAAAAAAAGACCACCTACTGTATGTAAAAGTATAACCTAAGTCAACTGTTTTTTTTATGTCTCACTGCTGGATATGAGTACAGTATAATACATGTCACTGATTCATTGGATTCTTTTTTCCAACCTGCATTCACAAATATTAACACGACCCCTGAATGTTAGAAAGACCCACATTACAAGGTGAAAAAATAAAAAACATTTAATGAAAAAAAAAAAACATTACTGTCAAATAACAATTAATGACAGCAATATTTTTAAGACTGCTAAGACATGATACTTAAATAACATTATCTTCACAGTTTAGAAAGGGGATTATAATATGCCTGTGGCTGGGCAGAAGAAAAGCCCTGTACATAATTAGAGGGGGCGGGGAAAAGCCCTGCATGTAAATAAAGGTGTTGTGTTTGTTTAGCATGGGTGAATGTACTGTTATGATTTCAAATGCATTGTGGTGTACTGTATTACTGTTTAAAAGGAAACATATTGTTTGGGAATGGGTGATGTTCTTATTGTATGATTTGAAGGTATTTTTTGTTTATTTAAAACCAGCGTGTGGTTTGGATGTGGTCCGGCGGAGGCGGTGTTGACAGGTCGTCTCTGCCAGACAGCTTGTGCAAATGCATGGTTGGCAGTCTGTGATTAACTGTCGGCCATGCAAACTAAAACTCATGCAGAATGTGACCATCTCCGAATTGAATAATTGAGTGTTAATTTGTGCTTTGAAGTGCTCAGGTGTACAGGTGATTCAGGTGCTTCAGCAATGACAGACGGTTCACGGTTCAAAACACTTCTTTATTTTTTTTTTCTTTTTCTGTTTGAGACCGTTAAATAATATTTCTGGATCTACACAACAATGTGTATTGCCAGCACTTAAACCATGGGGTTCAGTCCCGAAATAATAATACAAGAAACAGCACACAACACAGACATGGTCACTTCTCCTGACAATGAGTGCTCCGAGTGCAGGTGCGGTGCAAGGTAATCACAGTGACAATCGTGCAGTGTAGTCCGGGCTTGGCTTGTACTGACAGCTTATGGTTTGTGTTAGCTGTTTAGCAGTGACAAACATAGACAGTTAGTTTCAACAAACAAATAAAACACTTAACACTCACGATACGCTTTTCACAGTCCATTTCCTTTCTCAGTCATTCTCATAAACACATCAAGGAACAGATTACATCGTCACATCCCCAATTATACCCTTAGTCACGCCCCCTGCGATAGTTAGTTTAGTCACGTCTCCTCCAATCCATGACTGACACATCGCGTACCGCTGTAGGGCGATGACTTCAGTTATTATGACTCCGCCCCCTTCCTGGATGGCTGTCTTCTGACTGACCCTAGAATGAACTGCCAGACCAAACAGTACGAGGCACTCTGTTCCTGTTAGACAGTGCCCTCACAGATTGGGAGGGAGATTGTCGACTAGGATTCATTTGCTCTTTGTCACATGGTCACAGGTATAAATGCCTGCAGCTTTTGTTGTTCCGTGAGGGGTGTTCAAGAGTGTGTGCGAGAGAGAGCGAGGTAAAGACAAAGACAGAAAAATGAAAATTGAAAGTAAAACAGTAAGAAAGCCAGCTACTAGTACTGGGCAGACCAATACGGTATTTGTTCGTGGGATTAGCGTGCAAGATTTGTTTTGTTTAAATATTTATTTTTGCTCGGTGAGCAATGTTTTGTGTAAAAACATTTAATTTACTTTTTGTTTCCATAAAAATGGCGCACCAGAGCACTCTTTCATCAGTAGTACCTGCCTGTGTGTCTCTCTGTCAGCTTTCTGGTCTGGGAATACCAACCTGTCACAATGCGTGTCCTCTTTTAGCTGATATATTTTGGATATCTGCTTGACACTGTCATTGGTTGACTATTCCTACTAAAATATAAAACACTTACCACAAAGCTACTATACAGATTACATAAAGACTGACTTAAGAACATACCTTTCCATTCCCAGATTTACTGCAATTAAGCCCAGTAGAGTAGTTGCCTCCTGTGGCTCATTCCCTCCCCTTTTACCAGGCCGGCTCCATGGACACCTGAAAAGTGTTTCCCTCATTCCATGCTAACTGTTCAACTGTGTGTGGATGGGTACATTAGTGGGAGAAATCTAAAGCAGAATGAATTACAACTGTTAATTAATTTAGAGCTGATTGGGGAAAGCAAAGTGTTACAGAGGCATACTCATTTAATTCATTCCAGAAAATGACCTAGTTAACTTGGATTTACCTCCCACAGAACAGTCAGTAAAAGCCAAAGTGTTACTAGTGTTACAAAAAGCAAGCCAAAAATCTTCAGTAGCAGCCAAAATCACAGTTAGGGCTGGACTGAACTAGAATGAATTCAAAGCACAGTGACATAAATAAGAACAAACATTTGAGTAAAAAGTGTGTTAGGGTAGAACACTAGGATAGCTGTGCTTGGGTGTTGTAGTTGTGCTGTGTGTATTTAGGAGTGTTTTCTTTAAACTGTTATTTTGTTCCTGTATGTGTTACGATTTTATTTGTAAACATTAAAAGTGTGCAAAAGCACTTAACTGCAGTTACTGTGTCTAGGTTGCTATTTCTGCCGCTGGCCAGCCTTGACCGACATCAACGTTACCAAATATGATGGCAGGATGGGATAGCGCTCCCTATTAATTCCACCGGGAACTGAAAAAAAATTCAAGAAAATGGAGCGTCTCAAGCCCCGTCAGGTTCCCTTCATCCTCGGAGCTGGAGATGCTGATGACATTTTTTAGTCTGCCCTGCCATGCTGTGTACAGAGCCAGAGACAGGAACTGATTCTGTATGTAGAGACAGGAGCTGCTGCAGTGTGCAGAGCCAGAGAGACGGGAGCTGCTGCAGTGTACAGAGCCAGAGAGACAAGAGCTGATTCTGTGTGTAGAGACAGGAGCTGTTGCTGTGTGCAGAACCGGAAGGAGTCACCGTGCTGTGCTCCTGCCGCCCTATCCACATTGCAGTTTACAAAAACAAAGGCTGGGGTCTGGTGGGAGAATGCTAGGATGGTAATAAATGCCAATCAAAGGGAGTTGGTACGCAGTGTGACCGAGACGGAGAGGTTACTGGGCCATCCAGGGCAGAGGCTACTCCAGCCCCTCTCAATATACCGGACCAGTGGGCAGTGAGCGTGGACTTAGTGTTGGGCCAAAGCAATGACCCCACACTGGTGCACAGTCGGAAACAGCTCCAATCTAGTATTTAGTATTTCCACACTTCATTATCAAGGGGCAATTGTTACATAGGCTAAACCATGCCATGGGCACAGGACAGCCTGTAACACAATTGCTGGTTCCCCCGTCTTGTCAGCTGGAGGTCATGAGGCTGGTGCATGATATCCCCTTTGCAGGGCACTTCGGAGCTGATAAAACGAGGGAACGGGTATTGGCTCAATTTTATTGGGTAGGGCTTCATAAGGAAGTATTAAAATATGTAGCCACATACCTCGACTGACAGAGAGCAGCGCTGGGTCGAGTGCACCCCGCCCCTTTGGGACCAATGCCAATTATTTCCACTATCTTTGAACGCATTGCAATGGACACAGTGGGCCCTTTGCTACCTTCTGATTCTGGGTATAAGCATATATTAGTGGTGGTAGATTATGCAACATGATACCCTGACAGTTCCATTGAGGTCCACTAGTGCAGCCGTAATAACCAAAGAACTAGTGCAGATTATGGCTAGGGCAGGGATCCCCAAGGAAATCTTCTGATCATGGAACTAACTTTCTGTCTATCACATTACAACAAATTTACAAAAACCAAAAAATATATCCCATTAGGACATCTGTTTATCATCCACAGACAGATACTTTGGTGGAGCGTTTTAATCAGACCTTAAAGCAAATACTGAGATGATTTGTGAACCAAGAGGAAAAACATTGGGCATCGCTTCATGATGCTTTTCTGACTTGCCCGGTAAAACTAACCTTGTTGAATATGCCATTATCTCTCCCCCAGGTATCACGATGTGAGAGAAACCTTACCGGATCCCAGAAAGTTGACGAAGTGGCATTAGCAAAGAGGTACGGGCGATGCTTGAACTTGGGGTGATTGAGCCTTCCAGGAGTGAGTGGTGCAGTCCAATTGTGATGGTTGCCACAAAGGACGGCACCAACCGTTTCTGCATTGATTTTCGTAAGATAAACGCTATTGCCAAGTTCGAAGCCTAACCCATACCTCGGTTCGACGAGCTTCTTGATAGAAATGGCTAGGTTTATTTCCACTCTGGACCTAATGAAGGGATACAGGTAGATCTCCTTAACCCACAGTTCTAGAGATAAACCACATTTTCAACTCCTGACGGGCTGTTTCATAACCATGCCGTTTGGGCTACATGGTCCACCCTGTTGTCTTTCACAGACTGATGGACCAGGTCTTACGCCCACATCGTGAATATGTGGCAGCATATATTGACAATGTGGTTATTTACAGCTCCACCTGGTGAGAGCATTTGGCTAGGATCTTGACCATCCTTCAATCTCTAAGGGTAGCCCGGCTGACAGCCAAATTGAGAAAATGTGTGTTTGCCAAAATAGAGACGCAATATTTGGGATTTATAATGGGGAATGGAAGGGTGAAACCCATTGTCACCAGTCCAAGCTTTGATGGACGTGGCAATCCCTAAAACCAAGGCTCAGGTGAGGTCTCTACTGGAGTTAGCCGATTATTACCAAACATTTACCCCCAAGTATGCCACAGTGGTCAATCCCTTAGTTGACCCCACCAAAAAGAGTGCACCAAATTCGATTAAGTGGACAGTAGAATGTCAGGGGGTGTTTGATACTATTAAGCAGAGACTGTGCCAGGCCCCCACTCTCATCACCAAGAGATTCATCCTCCACACTGATGCTCATCCCTGAGCACCGCATTACCACTGCACCTGTGCAATACAAACCACTTTGCCACAACCAGTCATACAGTAAGAGAAATAAGTTGCCAAAGTATGGTAAAAATGTCCTACTCCCAACATATTTTTTGCAGACCCCTGGCACTTTTATCCACGCATATGTATATTACAGAACATCTGAGTTTAATGACAATTTACTTGTTTTTCCATCATGGAAATAAACTAGGGAACAGATTTATTTGAAGTCTGTATCATCGATATTAAATGATTTAAACATTAGATATGTGAGGTGTGTTTATAACTGCTGGCCAATAGAAAAAACATCTACAATTTTAAGAAGAGCCTTGAGGGTTATCCTAGTGAATGAATTTCACCCTACCTGGCCCATTTAGACTCTGTTCAAGGGCATTGTTTCATTGTTACATCTGACAGAATTTTCAAGTGGCTCTTCTTTTGCTACCATCTACATCACACACAGACAAAGACACTGTAACTGATAATAGTGTCAGTGTTGAAGTAGGTCCTAAAATACTGTACAGTGAACTCGTCATACAGATATGTAATGCCTATTACAGACTACAATGGGGATCACTCCTTGATTTAAACAACCAGTCCAATGTTGTGTCAGTGACTAGCTGGAACAGGGCGCATTTGCATGTCTGGGTCAAGACAGCTGTGCCAGGCTCCAAACCGTTAACACAATGGATATAGTATATTCCACTATAAAAACACATTATAAAAACACAGATGAAAAAACTTACAAAACTACTATATATTTTTTGTATATATCTGTTTACTTGTATTGACAGGGGAATGCTTTGAGTTACAAAGTAAAGCAATGAAGGTGGTGGGGGTGGGTTACTGCAATTGTATAGGGTTGCTTTTTGTTTTGATCCATTGATGTCCTTAACGTTGCTCTCAGTTAAGGACAACATCGTTTTTTTCTATCCTTTGATATAAAAATAAAAAAACTGAACTATCTTGCTTGCATAAGTATTCAACTACCACACATTAATATTTGGTAGAGCCACCTTTCACTGCAATAACAGCTTTAAGTCTTATAGGGTAAGTATGTATCAGCTTTGCACACAGTGTTGGAGTGATTTTGGCCCATTCTTCTTGGCAGATTTGCTCCAGGTTATTCAGGTTGGTTGGATGACGCTTGTGGACCGCAATTTTCAAATAGTGCCACAGATTCTCAGTGGGATTGAGATCAGGACTTTGACTGGGCCACTGTAGAACCTTTTTGTTCTTGAGCCACTCCAATGTTGCTTTGGCCTTGTGCTTGGGATCATTGTCCTGCTGAAAGGTGAATTTCCTCCCAAGCTTCAGTTTTTTAGTGCACTGAAGCAAATTCTCTTGCAGTATTTTCCTGTATTTTGCTCCATCCATTCTTCCTTCAATTGTAACAAGATGCCCAGTCCCTGCTGATGAGAAGCATCCCTACAGCATGATGCTGCCACACCCTTACTTCACTGTAAGGATGGTGTGTCTTGAGGCATGGGCAGTGTTAGGTTTGCGCCACACATAGCACTTTGAGTTTTGGCCAAAAAGCTCTCATCTGACCACAAAACCTGTTCCCACATTGCAGTTGGGTCACTCTCATGCTTTCTGGCAAACTCCAGATGTGCTTTCAGATGGTACTTTTTGAGTAAAGGCTTCTTTCTTGCCACCCTCCCATACAGGCCAGTGTTATGCTGAGCTCTTGATATGGTTGACTGGTGCACCATTACTCCACTCCCAGCCACTGAACTCTGTAGCTCCTTCAAAGTGATTGTTGGCCTCTCTGTGGCTTCTCTCACAAGTCTCCTTCTTGTTAGAGATCTGAGTTTTGAGGGACGGCCTTTTCTTGGCAGTGCCTGGGTGGTGTGATGCAGCTTCCACGTCCTGATTATTGATCCAACTGTGCTCACTGGGATATCCAAACACTTGGATATTATTTTGAACCCTTTCCCTAATCTATGCATTTGTATTACTTTATCTCTAACTTCTGTAGAATGCTCTTTGGTCTTCATTTTCCTTCAGATTCAAAGCCTTACCAATGATCCTTCAATAGTGGGGTTTTTATCCAGAAAATGTGACAGCAACTTTAATGGTTCACAGGTGGAGGCCAATGGTAAGGTAATTGTGTCCTCTTTAGAGCAATTTCTTTTATCGGTGCAAACTGGGAGCTTCCACAGCACAGGGGTTGAATACTTATGCAAGCAAGATATTTCAGTTTTTTATTTTTCTTAAAAATATTTCCAAACATAAAACCAATGTCACCTTACAATAATTGATTCTGAGTTTCAGTGTTTAAAAATAAAATATCAAACAGAACGAAATTTCAATGTACCATTTGTAATTCGGTAATATGAGAGAATTGGTTAGGGGTCTGATATATATATATATATATATATATATATATATATATATATATATATATATATATATACAAGAATGTGTGTCCGATATGTGATTAGTAAAACAATATGAGCTACTTTAAACAGAAACTATATTCATCAGAACAGTCTGTGAAATAATTCAGCAGACACAGCCATATCTGCAGCAGGACAGGGCTTGTTAGTCATGGAAGTGAAACAATAAAATAAGCATTTACAGAACAATATTTTTTTAACAACTAAAAACCAAATATATGCCAACGTTGACCCAGTTTCATAACCACCAAAAACAACATTGCACCAACATTGGCCCGACCTGCATCACTTTTATATAACGCTGTTCCAACGTTGGTCCGACGAGCCAAACTGCTAACACAAGCCCAACGCTCGCCCAACTAAAAATTGCTGTCTGGGTAACTTCTAAACACTAAAAATGTGCCTCCAGGCTTGCCCTGGGCAGTTGGGACTGGGATTAATTAATTGTAATCTCCTTGCTTATACCTTCCTCATCCTGTTACAAAAGGTTTGGAGTCTTACTTCATTTTTATAAGGCTGCATTTCCTCTCTGTTTTTTTTAATGCACAAAGGGGGCTTCACACAGCTACTTTGGCAGTTGTCCCTGGCAATACTGTGCTGTGTTGAGATTCCTGTTTCATTCTAATTTGTGGATTGCTTTGTTACTCTGTTGCCTTTATATGTACCGGCATGCTTTGTGAGTAGATAGGTGCAAAGGGTTTTATTCAAACAAAAAGAGGTATTGTAATTATCAACTGGCACATAATGATAACCATTATAATTATTTTGTGTCATTATTTTTTTTAAACATTTTTCTAAAAATCATCGTAGCAGGAAAAAAAAAAACAACAGATTTATTTTAACTCTTGTTAGCTTTCCTTCTTTAAACCATCTCTGTTAAATATATATATATATATATATATATATATATATATATATATATATATATATATATATATATATGAGACGAATGTACAGCCCTCTCCTACGACCCGGTCGTACGAGTCAACTTTTACATGATGTTTGTAAGGAATTTCTATAAATACAAGTTATTTTCCTTAAATAGATACAGGGTAGAAAGAGTACAAGGGAAATTTAGAAAGGAAGGGATGAAGTCTCTCAGGGCAAGTGACCATTCATTAGGTATTATTGTCTTTTTAACAAAAAAAAAAAAAAATCCCCTGTTGATTAATGGGAATAATATTGATTTGAAGGAGTAGAATCGTTGCTAACATTGTGCATCTCTACTCTTATGGTTTCTATTGAACAATATTTTTAGCTGGAACAACCTTGCTAAAACCTGTTGTTTGTAAGATAGATTTTATCAGTTTGCCCCACTAAGCAGTTAAGATAAAATGTGAACATGCTTATTTCTGCAGATCTATAGATTTAAAGGGTACTGGGCCAAACAAACAATGACTCAAGTAAGCAATAGAAAATTATCTCATACAGTGCAAGTGCTGTTTGTACATAAATCTTGTAAAGTAGAACATCAGAAAAGTCTAAAGTCTAAAAGCTCTACGAGTCAAGACAAACCCGTCTTTGGTACTTGTAGTTTTTAAACGTAAACAAACTTTTTTTTACACGATTGTAAAAAACATTCTGTCAGTTATACCTCTTTTCCACTATACAACCGAGCGGAGCTGGGACCGTGCTGAGCCAGCCCGGTGAGGTTTAGGAGGAGCTTAGTTGTTTTTCTACTGCAGGGCCCGAGCCATGCAACGTAAGCCACGTGCAATGTGAAGTTGCATGTAGATGATACGGTAATAAGAGGCATATATTATTGACTACAACTGAAATGCAGTTGCACGCCATGTTGTTCATCTTCCTTGAGCGTACTGACTGAAGCAATGTAATGACAAAAATCTGGCCCTGCTTGGCCAAAGACAGATTCAAATGTGTTGTGAGGCCAGAGATTCACAGTTTGAAGTTCACATATCCATTGGTTGTGCTATTTGTGTGTGAACACTAGAAAGACAGCGAGAGCTTAGTTCACCAATGAGCATATCAAAAGCTCCATAAATATAGGAAGCTCAATCTAGTCTGTTTCTGTCTTTTACAATATTATAAATTGACTTCAAAGAGTCGCTCCAACATAATACTACTGTGTCTACCTACCACCCAACCCCCCTACAATGTATTGCTCCTGTAGATTACAACAATCAACTTCAAATTGGCAGCTTCAATACTGTAGTTGGCATCTTGAAATCACGTATTTTGAAAGATGTGATATTCTGATGTTTTGGAAAACAATTTCAGTATATTTGTAATAAAACCCACACACGCAATGCATTTTTGTACAATCCCCAAAGAATATCCCCAAATGAATGGCTCAATTTTCTTGGAAAAGATGTGAACAGAATTTTTATGTATTAAATAGGAAAAAAAAAACAGAAATAATATTTTAAACCACAGCCTGTCAACGTTTTTTTTTTTTTTTTTTTTTTTTGAGGGGGAATATATTGTTTTATTTATTTCAATACAAAAGTCATACTCTTGTATCTTCACTGCCATACTAGACAAGGATTGCTCAATTAAATAATGAAATATTCTATTATCGTTATCACTGTTTATGGATTCATTATTTACCCCTCATCGAAAAACATACGAGTTTTGTGCATTTTCCACAAGCAGAAGAAATGATTCTTCATGGCTCTTTTTTTTATCATGTATGATACAACGCAGATTCCAATATCTGTGAGGTGCAATTTCATTGTTATTTTGTGGTTCATCTCACCCTTTATTTTGCCAATTTCTTACTACTTAAATGTCATATCCACAATTACAATGTTACTATGTTTTACAATAGTGATTCTTAAATGATTCATTTAAAAAAAAAAAAAAAAAAGCAGTTATCCTGTCAAATGTGTGATTCACTAGACTCCTGCCAAATTTGTAAATGATAAAGTAAATTATGAAATTCACGTTTCACAATCAAACTTATTTAAACAAGTTAACAAACTTAACCAGTACCTAGGGAAACTTTTACATCATCAAATACAACAGTACCCTAAGCAATACAGTGAATTTTTTTTTTTTTTCTTTTTTTTTAAATAACTTAAATTACGGTACACTCTAAAACAGAAACGCTTACCTGTCATGAGAGAATAATAATTAGGATACGAAAGGCTTGGAAATTCAGGGGTCATGTAATCCGCTTTAACACCACTGTCTGCAATTCCCTTGAAACCAGGCAGGGAGGGCAACTCATTGTCGTTTATATAATCATAACGAAAGCCATCTATTAGAAAAACTAAGAGTTTTCTGCTTGCCAGGCATGATCCAGATAACGCGCAGACAATGAGAAAAATGGCACAAACTGCTGTTTGATTTGCCATGATGGTCCTGCGCTAGTACTTTCTCCACTACACTGCGGGTTTGGAAAGCCATGGATTGACAGACATTATCAGGGGCGGGTCCTGTTTCAGCAGTGAGTTTATCCTCTCTATTTAAACGAAATTTAAATTTTAGCACAGCTACACAACCTGCAACTGAATCACGAAAGAGAAGTTTCCTCTTTAAAAAAGGGATTACATGCTTAAGATTTCTGCTTTGAAGTATTTTCATAGGAGTTTTTAAACTATTGGATAAAATTGCAACTCGTCAAATTCATGCCTACCTAAATTACCAACAATATTAAATCACGATACCGGTGTCACATCCATTTTTAATACCTATCAAATTTCCCTACCTTGAGTACTGCGCATGCCCAGACTATTTTCACTTTGCACTGGGCATTCCCAGATTTTACTTTTCCTTGCAGATCGAGGACGCTCATCAAAAAACAATGCCCGAGTCTTTGGATATTAAATACGTGTTTTGTAAACTTACTTTTTATTCCATGTGTAACCAATTTGTTTTATATTAAATACAGACAGCTGCTGTTAAAAATAAATAAATAAATAAATACATAAATACATAAATAAAGTGTACTACAGAGGGAGTTACATTTGTTTAAATAAAAAAGAAAGAAAAAATGCACCTATACGCTAAATGCACATTTTCTACATAGAAGCCTAGCGTTTTCTCAAAACTGTAACATGCTCACACCTGCCTAAACAATGCTTAAACAACCTCCCAAAGAAAGCAGGGAAGTGCCCATTCAAATCTGGTACGTTATGCTGTTTTCAGTCTTTTGCATCTGTTTGCAATTGAATGTATCATATTTTCTAATGTTTTACATCTGTTTTACTATAGGAAAACACCCATCAGATCCCAATTGATTGCACCTGTACCAAATTCTGACAGTGTACCACTTTCAATATGACAATGTATCGCTTTCTGATATTACACGCATACCCCATTATTATTATTATTATTATTATTATTATTATTATTATTATTATTATTTATTATTTATTTATTTATTTATTTATTACCAGACGTCCTTATCCAGGGCGACTTACAATTGTACATTCTGACGATGTCAGTGCTAATCTGGGTCTGTGAAACCAGCCAATAAAGTATAAATACAAACATGATTTCATCAGATAAAAAAATAAATGCTAATATTTCAGAAACCAAAAAATAAAAGGCAGTGGAAAAGATGTGTGTCTTGGATCTATACATGAAAGTGTGTTATATTAATTGCACATATTGGTGTTTAATTAGAGGTGAATTTTCCACATGTTAAGTCTCCCGCCTTGACCAAAACATTGCTCTTTAAAAATGGAAAAGAAAATGGTTACAAAATATACAAGTGGTAGTGTCCCCAGTAATAGCTTTGATCACAAAGGTGTGCTGTGTTTTGGTAATGTCGAAGTGGCGCACCCCTGCCGCGTCGTGGTTTGCTTGGCGTATTGGCACCACCACCTGCCTCTGCTGTTCTCCACTGGCAGGAAACTGCCATCGTCAGTGCACAACATCCAGGAGCTCCAAAGATTCCCACTGTGACCACTGCCCTATGACAGCTTGGGAGATGGAGCTACTTCTGTCCAGTCTGATTCTCCTCTTTCCATCTCATCAAGGAGGTAAGCTCAAATCGCAGCTGTAACAGTCCTCTCCCTCTCATCGGTGACAGTCACGGTCTGTTGCTAGGTTGGATGATCTCCCTGGCCCCCTTGAGAATGTTAGAACTAACCAGGGTGATGGTGGGCCTAGTGTCGACCAGCGTGGTGGAGGACTTGCCCTCCACCTGGCAGCTTAAATGGAGATGAGCCCTGATACCGGTCCTTCCGACAATAGCTGATGCAGTACAGGTCACGTGCGGATGAGGGTTGGAGGTGCAAGTTGATGGTTCCCCTTCTACATCGGCCCACTCCCTGTTTTCTGCCAGTGGCTGGTCAGGCTGGGGTCGTGACTCCAGCCGGGAGCAATAGGCGCGGATGTGACCAGGTTGTTGGGTGAGTCATCCCAACATGGCTTGTTGGACAACCATGATCTCGCATAGGACCTGTGTCAATTGGTATCAAAGTATCAAAGTATCAAAGTATCTTCATGCCAAAGTTGAAGTTAACGACAGAGAACAGTGAAAAAGCTTACTACAGTTGCTGTCCATTTCATATTTAATTTCAGTGTCAGCACTCACACATCATAATGAATCTATAACTATATGATATCCCTTTTAACTACTGGCATGGACTCAAACAAAATAAAAAATAATGTAATATTAATATTGTTAGACACTGTTGGCTCAGTCTGTTGCTGGTGTGCTCAGTTCCAAAAAAAGTATTAATTAGATTAAAATGAACTGGAATAACCCATTTCCTTTAAAAAAAAAAAAAAACATCTGAATATTACCACAAAAATGTGTCTGATTTTGACATACTGTACTGTAGAACTTCCTACCAATAGATTAGAGACATAGTTAAAATGGGGTATTGTTGATGGTCTAATAAGCCAAACTCAAGAAACATATATAACCTTCATTACAAGCCAGCTGTGACCTCTATTCCCCAATGCAAATAATAAATGAATACTGCAATCCCAAGAGCAGATTTATTCAGACACATCTTTGAATTGCTGTTTGGTCCTAGCCACACCCACAGAAACTCATTCTATTCCCAGGATCTCCCTTCATTTGTTATGTAAAACTGTTTCAGTGGCCATGATCAATGAACCAATGAAACTGATCCTCGTCATGCATGTTTTTGCTAAAACACAAAAAGCTGATGTAGTATGTAATCGACAAGAATATGGCATGGGGAACATACAAAAACATAGATTTTTTTCCCCAGTAATCTATGGACATGTTTTTGACCTTGTAACCTGGAAATAACAGTTATAAAATTGTTGTTTTTTTACTGTGGCACACCAGGGGGCATTGTGTTTATTAAACTAAGTAAACAAAAGTTTAGCTATAACAGACTAAAAAAAATACTTTTTTAGTTACATAAGCAACATTCAACTTGTATTCTGCTATGCTAGGGATCTTTTGCTTCTTTGCTGCCCTTGTTTAGGAGAAGATATTTAAAACACAGGCGGTTAAAAGTTTAAATTGCTGTTTTATAAAGTGATATTCAGCACACATTGGGGGACGGACGGACGTAAAACCAGTGATAATGTTGTGCGTCCTAATCAGAGGTAAGAAATGATAGCATTTTGACTGGGTTCCTGCCCCTTTTATGTATTAATATTGTTTTCATTTGCATGGTTATTATTATTATTATTATTATTATTATTATTATTATTATTATTATTATTATTATTATTATTATTATATGATGTTTGTTTGTAGGGCAGACGAAAAAACTGTCCATTATTGTTTATTATTTGAGACTGGTGAAAAAACTGGCCATACAATGTGTATCCCTATCCATCTTGTGGGAATGTGGCTGGAGCCTTAATAAGGTAATCATTTGATTAATAAGTAATTAAGGCTCCAGCCACAGAATATAAAAGGATCCACTCTGGGCTCATTAATGGAAAAGCTTAGGAGAAAGACATAAATATAGAGAAAGAGAGCAAATGCTACCACAACTACAAGGTTCAAAGGTACTCTTGTTAGTAACATTTAGTATTGTTTGTGTTTGTTTTGCTGTGGCCAATGTGCCCTTTGTGTTTTGAGCACAGCAGCTCAGTTTTGCCCCGTACGTTTTGTTTGTGTACTGCTTCCTGGACGCTGACATCACCACCGACGCCTTTCAAAGCCATCCTTGCCACATATGGTGTCATCGTGGGATAACAGCGCCACCACGAGTCAGACCTCGAATATAGCAGCTGCTTTTTTTTTTTGGGGGGGGGGGGGGGGGGGGGTCTTTTTTTATTGAGAGTATTTTCTTTTTTTGAAAATGGGAAGAAGGCAGCAGCAGCGACCTCCCCAGTGTCCAGTGCCCAGAAGGGGGAGCATGAGTATTCAGCACCCAGTAGGGGGAGCACAAGCGCCCAGCCCCCAGAAGTGGCGAGCATCCACAGCCCCAGTGCAGGCTGTTTATGTATCCACTGCAAGGAGGAGACAGTCTGCTGTGCCCATTGTCGTCATCCAGGCGAGACGTCCCAATGTTCCCATCGTTGTCTCCAGCACCTAAGAGAGTGGCGCACCACCAAGAGAAACCCAAGAGGGACGGGCCACTGGGACAAATACTTCCGCATGGTGGAGGCTTCCAATTGGTGCCCTTCCTGCGAAGAGAGGGGCCATTCCATCAGCAACTGCCCCTGGCCTGGAGAGGAGGAGGGACATCTGGAGGGGAGTTGAGAGACCTGCCTCAGTGCTCTCGAGGCTGAAAACCTGTGCCCTGTCTGCGGGGAATGGAGCCATTTTGTAGTCTGCTACCCCGTCCTTCAGGAGGAGGAGGAGGAGGAGGAGGAGGAGAGGGAGCTCCACTTCTGAGCATCACAGGGAGACTAACTGCAGCTCCCTGCTCCACCACCAGAGGGAGACTACCGACAGCTCCCGCCTCCACCACCAGAGAAAGAAGTGGAGCTCCCTCTGCTGCCTGCTTGACCAGGGGCTCCCCTCCTGATGTCACCTCCCACGCCCCTCAAAGTAATCCTTGCCACAAGCACATACAGTAGGTATAACTTCAGTTGTTGTGTGTACTGCTGTACTGTATAAGTTAAGTGTTTGCTTGAACACTCCACATAAAGGGTACAGGGAAATGTGATCAGGAACAAAGACACCCCAATCAGGTGGGGAATGTTTCTAATAAACAGTTGAACATGAAAAGAGGGCAATATAAATAAAAGAAACATCAGAGAGCACCTTTTACTGGATTATTTTTCGCAGTGAGTCATACGTGACTTAACGCTACATTGTATTGTAAATAAACATTTTTATTATTCCTCTTTTTAGTGTATCAATTCAAACAATTCATTGATTCAATCAATTCAGACAAACGGCGTTATCTTGGAACACTGTTTTAAAAGCTGCATACGCTACCTAGAGAAAGTGTCCCATAAAATACTATTTTACAAAAAGAGATGGAAATACAATAACTAACCCAGCATCCCTACAATGTTTAAAACCCTGAATTATGCAAACAGTGCAGTTGAGTACAAGGTGAAGAGGTGAACTAAATTGTAAATATAACTAAACATGATTACGTGACCAATATATAACAATCAAGAAGAACATTGTGCAACTATATGAATATTAGTTTAGTAGATAAACAAAAAAACACCATAAAATATATTATATATAAGAACATAAGAAAGTTTATAAATGAGAGGAGGCCATTCTGCCCATCTTGCTCGTTTGGTTGTTAGTAACATATTGATCCCAGAATCTCATCAAGCAGCTTCTTGAACGATCCCAGGGTGTCCACTTCAACAACATTACTGGTGAGTTGGTTCCAGAGCCTCACAATTTTCTATGTAAAGAAGTGCACCCTATTTTCTGTTCTGAATGTCCCTTTGTCTAATCTCTATTTGTGACCCCTGGTCCTTGTTTCTTTTTTCAGGTCGAAAAAAGTCCCTTGGGTCGACACCTTATAGAATTTTGAATGCTTGAATCAGGTCTCCACGTAGTCTTCTTTGTTCAAGACTGAATAGATTCAATTCTTTTAGCTTGTCTGCATATGACATGCCTTTTAAACCCGGAATAATTCTAGTCACTCTTCTTTGAACTATTTCTAGAGCAGCAATATCCTTTTTGTAGCCAGGTGACCAAAACTGAAGACAATATTCAAGATGAGATCTTACTAATGCATTGTACAGTTTTAACATAACTTTCCTTGTTTTAAATTCAATACTTTTCAAAATCCGAGCATCTTGTTGGCCTTTTTTTATAGCTTTCCCACATTGTCTAGATGAAGACATTTCTGAGTCAACAAAATCTCCTAGGTCTTTTTCATAGATTCCTTCTTCAATTTCTATATCTCCCATATGATATTTATAATGCACATTTTTATTTTCTGTGTGCAGTACCTTACACTTTTCTCTATTAAATGTCATTTGCCATGTATCTGCCCAGTTATGAATCTTGTCTAGATTATTTTGAATGACCTTTGCTGCGGCAACAGTGTTTGCCGCTCCTATTTTTGTGTCATCTGCAAATTTAACAAGCTTGCTTACAATACCAGAATCTAAGTCCTTAATGTAGATTAGGAATAGCAGAGGATACAACCTGTGGTACAACACTTTTTACCTTGCTCCATTTTGAGGTTTCCCCTCTAATCAGTACTTTCTGTTTTCAACATGTTAACCACTCCCTAATCCATGTACATGTGTTTCCTTGAATCCCCGCTGCTTTCAGTTTGAGAATTAATCTTTTATGCAGGACTTTATCAAATATATACATGACCAACAACAGGTGCAAACCTATTTCTCTTTTTATAATTGAAGACAAACAAACTAAAAACATCTTTCCATACTTTGGCCAGACTGCAAAGCAGCAAGTTATATTATTTAACCCGTTAACAAGCATTAATTAGCAGTTTACAAGTTACAGCCAATTAGTTTATACTGTGACGGGGTTGGCTCCAGTAGTGATGTACTGATAGAGAGACACAGGCAGGTACTTGCAGGGTTGAAATCGCTGGGGCACGCATATTTATTGAAACAAAAGTAATTAAACAGCACTTGTTTGTTTTCCTCTCTTTTTCCTTTCATTTTGTTCTCTTTCAGCTTTTGCTCGCTCACGTTCCTCCACCTTGAACGATAAAAGCTGCAGGTTTTTATATATGTGACCATTTCCAAGTTAACAATAAATGAATCAATCTGGAGATGGTCACATTCCACACATGTTTAGGGGGTGGAGCTTTAACCCCATTCACACTGCCAAACAATAACTAAACAAACATAACATAGATTGAAATCATACCCCAACAACAACACCTGTTCCCAAGCAATACATTTCCATTGTAAATCATAATACACTATTTATAATATAATTTACACCCAATAATCCCTTTAAATACACCCACAATAATACATCAATAAACCACCACTTTTATACAACCACTCCAATACATTTATTTACAAGCAGGACTTTGTAGGGCAGGGCCCCACCAACTATGTGTAGGGCTCTCTTCTGTCCTGCTACAACACTTAATACAGTATATACAGGCATTAATTGCAAATTCCCAAAACAAACCAGTTCTGCACTAAAACCCCATCAAAACTGATGGGTCTCATAGTAGGTGATGCATTGTTTTGTCAGAAAAACAGCTTGTTCCCAGCAAGATTCAAATTCTCCTCCTAGTTCAATTGCTGTTTCATATAGTTTGCCATTCTCCTCTCTCTGGATTAGAATGTTTTGAGGCTCTGAGTCTAATTAAAAAATGTACTTTTGCCTGATAAGGGAAGTTTGGAACTTTCAGCAGGTCGGCCTGACCTTTTGATGCTGGGAGCTCTCTATTTCAGACCTTAAACAGACTTATTCAAAAGGATAATAAATACAGGATCATACAACATTACAATTAGCAATGTATTTAATTCTATAACATCCAATCCATATCTGATAATTCAGCTTGTTCCCAGCAAGATTCAAATTCTCCTCCTGGCTCAGCCCGAAGTGGCTCTGCGAACACCACAACAGGCCTGTGCATCCAAAACAGAAACAGTTGTCTCACCGTTATTAACAAAAGGAAAAGGGGGAACTAAATTAGAGACATACCGCAGCGCCACAGTATGTATCCACAAAATTGCAGCCACAGAAATTATTTTGTAGTTTTTTTTTTTTTAATTTATGTTGTCTATTCCAGCAGGTGGCACTATTGCACAGAGACGCAGTACTGAGTTCAGTTGTAATATTACCTTACATCGATGTAACCAGTCTGTCAGAGAGATCCATTTCCAATGGGGTAAGTTTTGTTAAAATTGTAATAAAAATGTCCATAATTTCTAATTTATGAAGTCACTACCACGGTGCAAAATTCAGGTAAGAATGTGTTAATTTTCAGACTGCACATTTAACAGCTTGACTGATGACTCATTTTGAATCACAATCCTCCTTGCCTTGTTGCAACTCAAGCTATCCCTTTTATTATTATTATTATTATTATTATTATTATTATTATTATTAATAATTAATAATAATAATAATAATAATAATAATAATAATAATAATAATAATAAATAATGCATTTAAAGCCTTTCGTAAATATGTGTTTAGGCATAAATAAGGAAGTAAACAAGATCTGGAATGTGCAATAAATCTTGTAATCACCGCTAGGTCTCTTAAACAATCCCGAGCATAGTGATCTCCAGTTTGATCTTGCTCAGAGATTCTGTTCTGAGGTGCCCCAGACCAAGACCAGCAATTAGGATCTTCATCAGTTAAGAAACCATGGCATGTTATCAGGGTGGGTTTAAGATCCACTAGAAGAGCACTGGGGAAACGTTGCTCTATGATCCAGTAGATCATTTTTGATATCAATGGGAAAAGTCACTGTAGTTTTTACATAGAGCTTACCTTTAGCTTCCTGCCATCATGCATTACAGATTCATTTTTCTGTGTTGTGCTATGGCAATAAACACTGATGAAGCCTATGGGCGAAACAGGCCTGTTTTTCTTTTCTTTGTGTTAAATTTTTGCAATATGTTTTAGAAATTAAATGAATTATTTTTAAATGTAAAATGATCGAGTGCGGACCGTCTAATTTTTTTCAATGTGGTTTGTATTAAAACATGAGTTTATGGCATGAACATGTGCAAAAACGCATTGAAACTTTCCTTCAGTAGCAAGGAGAGTTCTACACTTGTTTCTTCTTTACTATAAACAAGTACGTTTCGCAACATGTTTTTAAGTTGTCTCTTAAATAGTTGTCTGTTTTTATTCCTTCCATGAAAATCCCCTCAGCAAATGTGAGGAAGTATGATATTTGTTTAAAGCTGTTTCTATATGACTAGTTTTCTAGAATAAAACGCAGCTGTGTATGCTAGTACAACAGGGCACCACTGTTTATAATAACAGTGACCTATAGCATGTTTTTTTAAAACTTTCTTGTTTCCAAGAAGGAATAGTACATACCCTTATAAAAGGTTCTTACAGTAAAAACATGTCAAAGTGTTGCTTTGTCAAGTGTCACAAATGGTTGGAAGACAATATTTCTGGAATGCTCAAACCGCCTTGCATCCCACATAATATAACCCTACATGTCAGGAAAGGAATACTGTGCTTCACCACACCATCTAAGTCTTGAATTACTTCAATTAGCCATACCTGGTGTGGGCAAGCTAAGAAAACAGACATGGAGTCTAGGCACAGCTATGTTATAGGATAGTGGAGATGTTCTTTTTTTTAAATCTGTATTTACTGTATGTGGTTATAGCTGCTGCAGCCAAAGGACATTTGCAGTCAAATTTAGTATAGATAGTATAATTGATTTATATATAAAGAACGGTAGTGATTATGTAACCATAGAAATGTATAGTACTTGTATTTTATGAGTGAATTTATTGGCTTAAAAGTGTATTAAATAAGTTGGTTTCACATAATTTTTTTGTTCCACCCCCCAGACGAAGTAAATGGAGAGGAAGCAGTTCATTCTCAGTTTGCATTTCACTAACCATTTAGCTACAGGGCTGTTATCAGGACAACTGCCAGGGAAAATAGAGGTGTAATATCAGTAAGGTGCTAGTTTATAAACATAATCCCAAGCCTTGTCAATGATATTTACACCTGAAATGCTTTAGAACCATTCATGCTTAATTAAAATGCAGTTTTGCTATACAAGTGGTATATTCCCACACTTTGACAACAACTGTTTATCTCTATATTACTGCTGTACACAGAAATTCTAATTACTACTCTAGCTCATCAAGTAGGACTGGATTTTGAACAAAGAGCAACTGCCACGTTTGCAATCCCTGCCCCAACAATCAGTGAGTCAGTCACAAAGTGTGTAACCCCAAAGCCCGTAGTTTACGTTCACCTCTCTAGATAGCCCTTTGAGAAAATCAGGTAGGCTGTGACCTCCATATAAAAAATACAAAACACGGACTGCAACCCCCTCCCTGTGTTTGTACAGCAGTAAACTCTTAAGGGGACTGCCTTTTATTTCCTGGGAGTCTTATCATTGTGAGAGTGAGTCCAGAAACCCTAGCAACTGCTCATTAGCTATCAACAATTATTGTGGCTGCATATGGGACGATTTAAAATAAAAATCCCAGTGCATCAGCCTGACTTGCTTCCATTACAGTTTTTCAGATGACCGTTGTGCAAAAAGGTTTTTTATTTTTTTTCTTTTGTAGAAGGGACCCTTTCTGTGCCTATATTGTGGCAGTTGTAGGTGTCAGGAAAATTTATGACAAGTAAATTTACAATCTTATTCATTTTAGCACTCCACTTGTCAGGTTTAAATAATTAGTTAGTTTAATAAATCTTCTCTCTGAGAATACTCTTGTCAGAATGATACTTGTGATCTGGCAGCTATTAATTAGATCCGCTGATTTAAGGCAATTGGCACCTCCCTTGGAAGCTTAATATATTAATCCGATTAGTACTCACAATTAAAAAATGTAATTGCAAACTGCGTGTTATATTTCTTGAACTGCTTGTGTAGAAAATAAAGAGTGACTAAAAAGGAAAGTTAAAAACAAATACGGCATTAACAAAAACAAACTACACCTTTTATCTATTGCATAGCAACAGAAACAAACCGTATATTAGTTGATCTCAATCACTGTCATGGTTATTTTATGTAAACCATAATATAAAGTATCTAGTTCAAGTCAAGCTAGAGCTCAGTCTTCTTGAATAGTCCACAAATCAATTTGATCTTGGGCTTTGTTGTTCCTCATGCCACCTTTGGACTATCATGATACAGCACGTTTCCAATATTTTGAGATATAAAGTGATACCCATAAGTACTGACACCATGTGGTCTGCATGCACTGTCACTATTTAATCAAATACATAACCTTCAATGATAATGTATTGCTATTACCATTAATCCATAAATAAAAATCAATAAACAATTACGCGATACATCTTTTATAACATTTTGAAAGACCTCCTTTGGATGGAGAAGGTCAATAGAACACCAAGAAGGTCAATATCTAATCTGTAAGTAATGACTACTGCAGAGGATATTAATATTACTATACAATGCCGAGGCTACTTGAAATGGATCTGTTTAAAGCAAATGTTAAGATTCTTAAGCCACTTAAGCTGTAGATAATAAAGACCACCCAACTTAGAACCTGATTTGTTGAGATGATCCATGACAACTGTATAATTGTTTGTTAAAAAAAAAAAATCAATATATATATTGATTTTTTTCTGGGAATAATCAGGGCAAGATGCAGTGAACCAGTTAAATTATCACATCAAATTGTGTGTACTGTAAACAGCTAATTTCACAGACCGTGATTAGCATTAATTTAGATTACCTTAGCTTGGTGAACAGAGTTTGTGAAACTACCTGTAGATATTAAACAAGACTAAATACAAAAGAAAAAACAGCATTAAGATCTTTTTTTTTTTTTTTAAAAGGATAACAATTCAAATTAATGCTGCCAAACGAGAAACAAACAACTTCGTTATTCACAGACCTTGAATTATATATAGTCATTTGGTTGTAAGACAGAACATGTCAAAACAAGATATAAAAAGAGCTCTGTGTTACAAAACCAGAGCCAGGCAACTAAGTCATAAATTTCATGTTCTCTTAAGCACTCTCAATATGTTTTGTTTTTCATTTCATAACATTGACATGATTTTTTTTTCTTCTTTCAAAAAATAAGAGTTCATTAAAGACTGGAGGAAGTACTTTAAACATATAGACCATGTTATCTCACCAAGATATCACCAAGTGATTAATATCATTTTTTGTTTTAGACTTTGACTGGCAGTAACTGCATAACATAAACAGGACAGTATTCCTACTGTAGGTGCAGTATTTTTAAAACAGAGCCCCTGTAATCTTATCTGTCTTTCTATAAAAAAAAGGCTAGTTTTGTTTACCAAGGTAATAAGTTACTGTACCTGTGACATGAGGTGGCTGTATACCTTTAGCAACAGACCAGTTTTTCAGGTTAGCCCAGAAATTTAAAAAAAAAAATGCTCTGCTCTTTATATCCAGTGTTTGTCTGTATACGTCACAACTTTACTGTCATTAATAACCTGCTTCACCTATCTTCATTGAACTGTTAAAAAAAACAAACAGTAACAGGTAAGTAAGATATGTCTGGGTGTCTTAAGTCCTAATATTTTAGATGATTTGCAAATTTTTGGTTTAAGACTGTGTGATAAAATAAAGTTTGACACTAGTCTAACAGCCTCATTTTTTCTGCATTAATATCTCAGACAATCTTAAAGCCACACCCATATTAACATTGTTCATTGTTGCTCTCCGAATACTGATTGCAATGCAATAACACTTTTCAAACCTTTCAGTAGACACACATTTTCCCTTCAACATCGATGAGTTTGTCTGTTTCAATGATTTATTTAACCTCGCACAGACTGCTCACAGGAGAAGCAGAGGATCACAGTCAACACATGGTGCAGTGAATAAATGTGAGGTGGCCCCACTTGACTTCACCATCAAATCTACAGCCATTCATGACCTGGCACACCTCTGGGTCACTGTAACAGGTGAAAGGAGAGACTAGGGAGAGGTTTCATTGGAGAATCCAGTCAGTAACTGTAATTGAAGCTATCATAATAGATACAGCACAGGTCCCAAGTGTGCAGTTTTTAGAGAAATGCATGTTATAGCAGACATGTATTTTCATTCCACACCAGCAGTGTATGGGTCAAAGCAAATTACTGGCTGAAAGCATTTCAGTCAAAAGGGGAAGCAGCCGATTTCTTTATCTAGCGGTACCAGATTTAGGGGTACTAAGATGGGCCAGTCGCAATGCAAACATACCGCAATTAGCATTTTAGTTGCGATGATTTGCAAAGTATACATTTTGTCGTATCTACTAAGAGAAAATATGTTAATTAAAAGAGCCGCAATATACTTGTTTATATATCTGTTGCGTCTTCTTAGCCAGATCTCTAGCATACACAGCGAGAGTCAAGCGACATTGTTCAGATAAATAGCGGGAGCTGAGTTGTGGTTTGCTGCAGCAGAGAGTTCCTGAAGAATAACGTCTATACATGCAAGGGTTCAGGAATCAAAATAAAATTGTTTTTTGTTAAATGTAAACATCATCTGTACAATGCATTCTGTTCTGTCTTCATTTTCCACACACACACACACACACACACACACACACATATATATATATATATATATATATATATATATATATATATATATATATATATATATGTATATATATATATATATATATATATATATGTACACTGTGTGTGTGTGTGTGTGTGTGTGTGTGTGTATATATATATATATATATATATATACTGCTAATAAAATATTATTTAAAACTGAAACTAAATGTTTTTTATTTTATTTTATTGTTATTATTTTTAACTTGGCCTACTTAGTAGCCTAGACAATTAAAACAAAATAGATCATGATCCTGTACAGATGCTGACAATGAGCTGGAGGGGTTAGTGGCACATGTGTACAGTCTATTGCTCCCAACACGTTGGGAAAACCAGAAATGTCAAAGAAATTGTTTTTCAAAGCTTGTAAGTACACCCTGACTTTAGTGAAAATTAGGTACTTGGGTGTTTGCCTCAAAAAATGCATTGTGCACGACTGGCAAAGCACGAGAAAAATCAGACTGGGAAATGCCAACAACAATTGCGATTGTTTAAAACATGCTTTCAAAAGAACCCTTATTGCATCTCCACCCCATTTTTGTAAATTGATGCAGGAAAGTCCATAATTACATATTCATCTAATATTTTTAAGAACATCAGTTAAATCAGCTAGCCACAGCACAGTTGTCAGCAGGGAATTGTGCACCTGTAATACAATTAGTACTAATAACATTAATAATACAATTAGTCTCAATCTCTTACCTCAAGCTGTATTTTCTCTAAAATGACATACTAATGATTTAACTTATGTAAAGATTCACTTAATGTAATTGAGAGTCTTAAAAACTATTTTGTATTGCTTTAAAAAGTACTTTGGATCTATCCTCCCTGAACGAATGCAAATTCAGTTTTCTAGAAAAGGGGTGACGTAGTTGGATTATCTATACAGATTCAAATAGTTCATGTTTGAAATAGCCCATTTAGTATAAAGGTGTATGTAAAAGGCTTTTGTGGTTCTATTTGTGGGTAAGGCATTGGGCAGATAGGAGGCAGATATGGACTGAAAGTCTGTCCAACATGGATATTTAATGGATTTCCCACCTCACTTATCCGATGAGTCTTTTTAGAAGGAACTTTTGTTTAAATAGATAAGTATGGAAAATAATGTAAGCAGAAACAAAATCATATAGAACAGTCAGGGCTAAAGATATTTACTACAATTTGTTGTTTGCACAATTTGTTTCAGAAAGGATAGCACAAATGTTTCAGTTACAAAACCAGAAATAAAGTAAGACTTAATATATGGCTTGAATGAAGTAGCAAGTCTTTTTTAAATTCATTTTAGTAAATTAACTGATGTTTTTTCCATTCAGAAAAAAAGTGCTATGACAATTTGGAGTAAATAGCCAGATTCAGTGAAGAAGTATTACACTAGTCGAGATGAAATTGAAATGTTCCTCTTTCATTTCAACAGTTCCTTTGCTTTACTTTCTGTTCCCGGGATGAAAATCAAACAATTGCAGCTTTCTTTAGTTCTTTCAAATCAATTACATTAATTGCAACTTTTGGTCCAAAATTTGAAACCTTTTCAAACGGTATGTGAAGCATGAGGTCGTAATTAAATATGCAGGTGCAGTTCACTAAAGCATCAACACATTTTCGGTTTCAGTTTTTTTGACATATTTATAATTAGTTTAACTGATCCTTTCAGAGCCTGCCACCATATGTGAACTTCATCCTTTGTGGTTCTTTTTCATTTTTTTTTTTAATTTAACATTTAAGATTATGGACTGGATGTTCAATGTTATTTACTTCAAATTGTCATTAGCTCAATTTTTGTCTGAAGGAAAAAACACTACTTACATTTCTAAAACTAATAATAATAGGCTTAAGATGACTCACAAGCCCCTGCATTCAGAGTCTGAGTGGCTTGTTTCTGGTTTACCAACTTTATTGGGTGTCTTTTGCGCTCTAAAAAAACGACATGCTAAAGACAATTTGGAGTAAATAGCGTTGAGAATCTGACTGTGTATCTATGATATTTGATGTCATTCTTATAGAGCGGTGGTGCACAACTCAAGTCATGGAGGGCTAGTGTCCCTCCTGGGTTTTGTTCTAACCATACACTAAATTAGTTAAGTGGACCAATTAAGCTTCTAATAAGGTCCAACAAGGTACTTTAGGGTGCAGTTAGAATAAAAACCTGCAGGGACACCGGCCTTCCAGAATCGAGTTGTGCACCACTGTTATAGATGTTCTTTAGCACTAAATAACATGTGTCCTGTGTTAGAGAGGTACATTATAAAAATGTTTTTAAATGTTTCTTGTTCATTGATAGCAACAAACCGCCTTTAATAAACCACTAGGGCACTTGGGGAATATTAAATTGGCTCTTCCGTTCCTGATCTCTGTTCCAACCCTGTTCTAAATTGGTCAATCGAACCAATGAAACCTCCATCCAGACCCTGAAGTTGTTAATTATATCATTTTACCTGTTAAAACTGCTGGAGTGGAATGGTCCTCCAGGACAGTGAATCTCAGTATTTGACCATTCCTTTAGCAGGAACACATACAGTCCAGGTTAATGGAAAGGTTGATATGCAGACAGACTGTCATTCAAATGTACTGGCAAAGAAGCAAAATCCCTCATTTGCATATAATCCCTTTCTTGAATTCTTATTTCCAGGCTTGAATACATCTCATTGGAGTTTTTGTACATACTGTAATAGGAAACAAAGGTACAAAAAAACGGGACATCCAAATGTTTTTTAAAAGTTTAAACTCCCTTTAAAAATCCTATACATCTAATTGGTAACACTGATAATATCACTACTTTAGTACTGACAACCAAGTAATATTGTGCGTCTGTTGCAGTAATATTGTGTCTTGATTTATGCAACTCAATTTAGGGGACTGGCATTGCAGTGTTGCTGTATTAATTTACATGGATGTGGAAATAAAATATTAAAAACTGGAATAATACAAAAAGACTGGATATTTTAAAGTCCTGGGACACCTTCCTCAAAACAGGTGTCAGTCATAACAGAGGATGGTATTAGGCATTCTTCATGGATGTAAACCATTATACAAAAAAACCCAGGCCAATAATACCAGGAAAGTTTTCAGTTACAATTTTGAAGCAATTAAGTCCTTTAGCATAGTTTTTTTCAATTGTTATTACAATGGATCTCATCAGTATAAACAGTGCAAACAGCCATGCTGTATATCAAATTAAAACATGTTCTCATGTTTCAGTTTTCAGTCTCATTTACTTAGTAAGATAGATCAATAGAGCTTGCAGGCTGTGCAGATCAACTTAAGTGTCTGAATCACTTATGATGATGCCATTAATCAGACAGACATGAGAGACCAAGGTGAATAATACCACAGTCCCTCTGTTGCGTGAATCTTTTACCGGGATGGAGGACGCTTCACATGCTAATTACTATTTTGCTTTTCTTTCTGTGAATTTTACAACCACTTACTTTAGATTTCCTGGCAATTTGTTCTTCAAGCACTGAACCACCATTATTTTAAAATTAATTAATTACTACCTGTATTTGTAAAATTTACCACTATTGTACAACTTACACAATAGTGTCAAATTATCAGTAGCAATAAAATACATGCCGTTTAGAATCAATGATGCTAACTGGTAAGATCTACAGTCCCTGTTATTTCTGTGTTCTCAGTTCCTTGCATGCCTGTGAAAGCCAAACCTGCCTACTGCCAGCCCAGGTGCAGCTCATCAAGCTGTTGTGGAGAGGAACTGTTACTCTCAGAGAGGGACCTCAGGAAATGGGACTAGCAGGCTACCAGAATGCTACTATAATTGCTTAGCCATGCAGTGAATGTACTGAGGCACGCTTGAGGATCACCTCCAAGACTAGGCAATGCTTGTTGGGGCAGCTAGTGGACAGGACCGCTAAATTAGGCGCCTGGACCAAGGCGGCAATTACGGCCTCCACTGGCGGAAAATGGGCCAGACCCTGCTCATGCACCTTAGATAGAGCAACCATAGCCTGGGAAACAGCAGAAGCTGTAGCCAGATGATCCCAGGAGGATCTCAAAAAGAAAATCCTGGTGAACTGGAAGGGACAGGAGAAGTGGTAGTCTTGTTTCGCCTTCTGTAGGCCAGGGCATTTAAAGGTTGCAGAGGTCCTTTTTATCAGTGATAGAAGCGCTGCCAACAGGGAAAGCTTAACTGCAGGGCAAGTGCTGTCAGATTCCCCATCCTCTAATGGGAACCTCCATAGAGGCAGCGATGGACACATATCTTGGTCCTGCGCAGTGCTGCTGAGCCCAGCAGCTTCCTTAACTGTACATGTGCAAAGCACCACGTTGCAGACTGGCCTACGTGTAGCCTCTCTAAAATAAATAAATAAATAAATAAATAAATAAAAAAAAATATAACATAGGAGAGATTTATTATTACTTAATATATTTCTATATATATTCTCTTTATAGTGTAAATATCAGTAAATTATATTTTACAGAATATATATATATATATATATAATATATATATCATACATGTACATAAAAAAAATAAGTGCTTTTTGTGACAGTAATTCCCCATATAAGTTATAATTAGAAAATCAGTTATACTGTAAAATTATTAATATGATATTCACGATTAAGAAACCTTAATGCATTGCTGTAGAGTAAATAGCAGGGGTATACAGGACTGATCAGTACGTTGGTAGTGAGGCAGAGGAGACCTCACACAACATGACAGTTTACCAGTGCTATTTTTAGATAAGTGTAGATAATCAAGGTTATACTGTGTACACTTTTTAAAAATAAATATCAAATTTAATTTGATCCCAAATAATAAAACATAATCTTGAATAAGCTTCGCATATTTATTGATCCACAGGATTAATAGCCACATACGTGTTTCTTATTAGAGGCAATTTTGTACATTATTATATGAAATGTGACATGAAATCACAATCAAAATGTTGTTAATTAAGAAAAAAAAAAAAAAATCATAAAATTACATATATTTTTGGTAGAAAAGATAAAACATCTACTTATTTAGAATTCACCCTGAATAAAAACATTCCCATATATATATATATATATATATATATATATATATATATATATATATATATATATATATATATATTAATACAAAACAAGCTTGGGAATCCTTAGGAAAAGATTAAAACATTTCTGTGCTGCATTAAATCACTTCATCGTGATCCTATTGCACCTCTTTTTACATGAGCGAAAAATAAAGGCTAGCCAAAGCAGTTATCAACTGATTATAGGGCAATCTTCTTCTCCAGAGCAACGATCAACTCTAAAAACCTGAAAGGCGTGTTGAGTGTCATTGGATGACACATCTAGAAGTGCTCTATGATACAGTGCTTTCAATAAGGTGCAGAAGCAAGTTTCAATTAAGCTTATATTGCACTATGTACATATTCACAATAAAAACAACTTTTTTTTAATATGCCAGCGATTCCGAGTTGCAATACCATCCCCAATAACAATGCATATTATGTGACTCCTCTAACATACTGCTTCTTTTTGGTCCTCTTGCTATCAGAACTTTTCCTTCTTCCCGCCTGATTGTAACAAGTATCATGTTAAGGGAAAAGTATCTAGTGGCATTCCCATGACATAGTGAGCTGTCCTGAGCTTAGAGATGGTAGTCTTTTAGCAAATGCCTGATAAGAGTTTCTTGTTATTCACTGCCCTGTGGTGGCACTGTCTGGGTAAGTGTAGTCAGGAGTTGTGTCTCAACTAAAAAAAAACGACGGACTTAGCAGGTTTTCACTCCGGGCTTAGAGACGTCCGATGTCTTCATGATTACGCTGGCACGTGTCTCGTGGCCCGCCCTTGTGACCGTGGAGTTGTGTGCGGGAGGTGGGGGGAAGGAAGCTGGAAGGTTTGCCCATGGAGGGGTGCTTTTGTAGGCAATCAGGGGGGACTCCTCTCTGTTGCTGGTGACTCTGAAGTTAGTTTTGCCCGACGTTACAAAGGTGGCCATGCTTGGCAGCTGACACGTGTTGTTCCCTGTGCTGTTGCAGAACAGCTTCCCATCCCCGCTTCTCGCCTGCCACAGCGAAACCCCCTGTTGAATATAAAAAAGTCACTGTAGTAAAAAGCAGACTTTTCTATTTTAATTTTATTTTTTTTCATTTTAACTGTATGGTTTCTAAGAGAATCACCGGTTTCAGAGCCATAAGCCCAGGCACTTCACACATAGGAAAAGGTCCTCATGAAAACAATGTCTGTCTCACACCCATTATACAGATCTACAACACTTGTAGCACAGAATGAGTATACTCGGTATAATATACCTTTATTCATCATTTTAAACATTCAATCCGTTAATTGTTTCTTTAGTAGTTTTAATGCGAATATATCATGTGTAGTAACTATAATACAGACCTACAACACTGGCAGCTGTGGTTTTAATTATGAATCCATGCTGAAAATTCCAGCCATTGGAAACCAGCAAGTATGTACAAGGTGTGCAGGTTTAGAGCAATTTGATTCAATTAGAACTGTCAACATATTCATTGGTTTTAGATGTTTACAGTAAAGGATCTTGTGATGAGCTAAGGGGGTTTCGGTCAGCTTTCTGTCATTAAAGGCAGCCATGACGTTCTTACAAAGGAGGATTCAGTTTTTACAAAGGAGTATACGGACAACATGCCCCACATGTCAACCTGTTTCTATCCAGTTTTAAATAACTTTAGCATAACCGAGGCAGAAGTGTTAAAGGGACTATGACCTCTTAAAATAAACAAATCCCCTGGGCCAAATGAGACCCTCCCAATAGTATTCACAGAATTGAAATAAGTTATTTACAAACCACTAACCAAGATCATGCAACAGTCTCTTGACACAGGGGTTGTACCGACAGACTGGAGAATTGCAAATGTAATAGCTAGCCACAAAAAGGGAAAAAAACTGACCCAGGTAACTACAGACCAATAATCCTGACTTCTATTATATGCAAACTTATGGAAACTATAATAAGATCCAAAATGGAAAATTACCTATATGGTAACAGTATCCTGGGAGACAGTCAACATGGTTTTAAGAAAGGGAGATCGTGTCTTACTAACATGCTTAATTTTTTTGAGAATGCAACATCGATAATGGATAATTGCAAAGCTTATGACATGGTTTATTTAGATTTCCAGAAAGCTTTTGACAAAGTCCAGCATAAAAGATGAATTCTCAAACTGAATACAGTAAAGATTCAAGGAAATGCATATACATGGATTAGGGAGTGGTTAACATGTAGAAAATAGAAAGTACTGATTAGAGGAGAAACCTCAGAATGGAGTGAGGTAACCAGTGGAGTACCACAGGGATCAGTATTAGATCCTCTGGTATTCCTAATCTACATTAAGGATTTAGATTCTGGTATAGTAAGCAAACTTTTTAAATTTGCAGACAACACAAAAATAGGAGGCGTGGCAAACACTGTTGCAGCAGCAATGGTCATTCAAAATGATCTAGACAAGATTCATAACTGGGCAGACACATGGCAAATTGTAAGGTACTGCACGCAGGATATAAAAATGTATATTATAAATATCATATGGTAGATACTGAAATTGAAGAAGGAATCTATGAAAAAGACCTAGGAGTTTTTGTTGACTCGCAAATGTCTTCATCTAGACAATGTGGGGAAGCTATAAAAAATGCCAACAAAATGCTTGGATATATTGTGGTGTTGAATTTAAATCAAGGGAAGTAATGTTAAAACTGTACGATGCATTAGTAAGACCTCATCTTGAATATTGTGTTCAGTTCTGGTCACCTCGCTACAAAAAGGATATTGCTGCTCTAGAAAGAGTGCAAAGAAGAGCCACCAGAATTATTCCAGGTTTAAAAGGCATTTCATATGCAGACAGGCTAAAAGAATTGAATCTATTCAGTCTTGAACAAAGAAGACTACGCGGCAACCTAATTCAAGCATTCAAAATTCTAAAAGGTATTGACAATGTTGACCCAAGGGAATTTTTCGACCTGAAAAAATAAACAAGGACCTGGGGTCACAAATGGAGATTAGACAAAGGGGCATTCAAAACAGAAAATAGGAGGCACTTTTTTACACAGAGAATTGCGAGGGTCTGGAACCAACTCCCCAGTAATGTTGTTGAGGCTGACACCCTGGGATCCTTCAAGAAGCTGCTTGATGAGATTCTGGGATCAATAAGCTAGCTACTAACAACCACACAAACAAGACAGGCCGAATGGCCTCCTCTCATTTGTAAACTTTCTTATGTTCTTCTTGTGTTCTTACTTGCCTGTGATGCAAGTCACCTTACAGGGGGTGCCATTTTGGTGAAGGAAAGGCAAGGTGAGTACACACTCTAGTCATGTGAGATTAAGAAAACTTGTCCCAACGGGATTGGTGCTCCACTGACTACAGGGGCGGGGCTGAGTATACAGGGGGCAGGTTTGCCTTAGTCAAGGTTGGTTTCTTGAAACATGAGGAGGAGACATGTGGGAGGAAGGTAAAAAAATTGTGTTTAATTACAAGTGTTTGTATGTTCCAGAATAACCCTGGGGGAGTTTAAAAACAGACAAAGGACTGTCTGGTAAATTACTCTTTTCCTGGAGGATGACACTCATACAGATTCATTCCAGGATCCCGGTATACTTGTTCTTTATTATTTTGTAAACAATTAATAAAACCTCTTTTGTTTACTTACTTCCAAATCACGCTTGCTGGACTGTTTATTTAATTTGTTTCCACACCACTACACTCACAGACTGTAACAGAAAACCAGCTTAACCAGCATGACCAGTTGAAAACCAGAAAACGTCCAGCTCTGACCAGAATAGATCTGTGCTGCTCTTCACATACTGTACCGTAGTATACAATGTAATGCCAAACTAGAATAGTATTACCTGCTTTTCTCTCCTGAAAGCTGGGTTACTACAACTGTAAGAATGAGGCCTCTGCTCTGTGTTTACTGGGTGTTCAACAAAAGAAATCAGAGAATAACAGTTCAGGTGGCAAGCTGCAGATGCAATATCTGCTTTCACAGCTTCCAAATTGATTGTATAAGAAGGCAAAATACACTCCAGGGTTTATACACTCCAGGGTTTAATACACTCAAGCTTTGCGTGGAAACTGCTGATTCATTCTACAAGAAAAAAGTCAAAACACTATCCTAGGGTTTAAAAATATGTTTGCTCATAATAATAATAATAATAATAATAATAATAATAATAATAATAATAATAATAATAATAATAATAATAGGTTAAGATTAAATGGGTACAAAAGCCAGTCGGAATTCTTACCTTTGTGTCGTCATCGCTCTGCACACTGTCTGTTTCGCTTTCAGCTGGAAAAACAAAAGTGAAAAGCAGAATGAAACTGCTGGCATTCTTAAGTTGGCTGTTATACATCACATCACGACTCCTGACTGATCTGTGTAAAATCAGGAAGGCTGTAAAAGAGCATGGCGTATTCTCCTTTTATGAAACAAGGAATGAACACTGTAGATCGGACATATTTGTATAGACAGTATATTCTGGTTGGATATTTGCTTCAGATAATAAATATTAACATTAAACTGATGTATTACAGGCAAATTCTGATATTTAGAAATGGTTCTGTTGAGTTGGTTAACCCTGCTGAAATTGTTGGTATGTAAAAAATATGTAGCCTCTGTATGTTACTTATAATTTCAAATAATTTTGGTGTGATGTCTGTATTGTTATAGTAATTATGTCACAGTAATTTACTGCTCTATATACTTTAAATGCTGCTGCTATGAGATAATATTTACCTCTTTTGTATATTATTTTTTGTTTTAATTCAGTGTATATAATGTAGAAGTGAAACTGAATAGTGCCTTCTGAACTGTGTTCTCTAATAAATATTACACTTTACAACATTCATTTGCTACACTTTGGGTATATTACAGTACTTGGCAACATTTACTGTGGTTAGTAGAATACTACACTAAATGTTTAATTTAATTCATTTTTTGCAAATACTGAATTTAAATACACCGACAATTGTAAATACAACAGGTGAGTGTAACCTTCTTGAAAGTACACTTCTAAATCCTAAAATAAACACCATGCCACAGTAACTCCTTTAGAATATAGTCACCTTGAACCAAGTCATAGAATAGTATAACCTCAACATTAAAGAATGCCATAATAAAAATACTGGAAAGTATTCTAATCACATTGAGATATGGCTAGCAGAGGACGATAAAGTTTATTTGCAACTAATTTGCATACTCAAATGACATGTTCTGTGAAACCACAATTTTACAATGTACTTTAAATGACACAATCAATCACAATAATGGTAACTTTCCCAGTAGCAACTTTCAAAATAAAGTGCGAGAACACAGTAACACAGAATAATGCCAGAGCCCAAATGACTGGAACATTTACATGTTTGATATGTTTATACAAAAAAAAGGTTAAAATATTTAGCTGTAAGATCTGAGGAATCAAATTCCAGTAGGGCATCCTATGGGTTTGTGACAGTTACTGCAGTAAAATATCCTTTATAGAAACTACTTCAGTAAAAAGTGCAGTAAATATTCAAACGTGTCCATTACACCACAAACAATTTTAAGTTCTGTTATTGTGTATATTTTGTTACGGGTGGGCCCACTCCAGGTTGTATATTAACTTGCATACATAAATGATAGCTGAAGTATGTGCAAAGCAAGATAATCATTATCGTAATAACAACTGCTTGCCCTTGACCACTTGGAAACGAATCTCCAATCAGCTATTACTTACTACTGATTGCATGTCACAGTTGAGATTCAATGTACTTTCAAACTAATTTACAGTACCGTGAAAAAGTATTTGCACCCTGTCTGATTTTCTGCATTTCTGCATATTTTTGACACTGAATGTTATCAGATCTTCAACCAAAATCTAATATTAGATAAAAGGGACCCTGAGTGAACAAATAACATAACATTTTGATACTTATTTCATTTATTTATTAAAGAAAGTTATGCAAGACCCAATGCCCCTGTGTGAAAAAGTAATCGCCCCCTTAGACTCAATAACTGTTTACGCCACATTTAGCAGCAATAACTGCAACCAAACGCTTCCTGTAGTTATTGATCAATCTCTCACAGTGCCTGGGGGGACTTTTGGCCCACTCCTTCATGCAGAACTGCTTCAACTCAGTGACATTTGCGGGTTTTCGAGCATAAACTGCTTGTTTCAGGTCCTGCCACAACATCTCAATGGGGTTTAGGTCTGGACTTTGACTAGGCCATTCCAAAACTTAAAATTTCTTGTTTGTCAATCATTCTGATGTAGACTTGCTTGTGTGTTTCGGATCATTGTCTTGCTGCATGACCCAGCTGCGCTTCAGCTTCAGCTCACGGACGGATGGCCTGACATTCTCCTGTAGAATTCTCTGATACAGAGCAGAATTCAAGCTTCCTTCAATGATGACAAGTCGTCCAGGTTCTGATGCAGCAAAGCATCCCCAAATCATGACACTACCAACAACATGCTTGACTTTTGGTATGAGGTTTTTACTGTGGGAAAGCAGTGTTTGGTTTTTGCCAGACATAACGGGGCATGTTAGCCAAAAAGTTCCACTTTTGACTCATCTGTCCATAGAACATTGTTCCAGAACTCTTGAGGATCATCCAGGTGCTTTTTGGCAAACTTGCGAAGAACATTTATGTTCTTCTAAGTGTGCAGTGGTTTCCGCCTTGCCACTCTGCCATGAATCTCATTTTTGCCCAGTGTCTTTCTGATGGTGGAGTCATGAATAATGACCTTAGCCGAGGCAAGAGAGGTCTGCAGATCCCTGGATGTTATTCTAGGGTTCTTTGTGACTTCCTGGATGATTTTACGCCTTGCTCTTGGAGAGATTTTGGCAGGACAGCCACTCCTGGGAAGATTCACTATTGTCACAAATGTTCTTCATTTGGACAATACGGCCCTGACTGTGGTTTGGTGGAGCCCCAGAGCCTTAGAAATGGCTTTGTAACCCTTTCCAGACTAATAAGCATCAACAACTTTTTTTTCCAGAGGTCTTCAGGAATTTCTTTTGATCATGGCATGATGTGCCTCTAGAACCTGTGTGCTTATAACTTCATTCTGATGGTAAGGGCTGAGGTTAGTCAGATTTATATTGGGCAGAGCTGGCCCAAATCAGGCCTGATTGTTAACCAAAGTATTCAAACAGCCGACCCTAATTATCCCTTTAATTTGGTTGAGTTAACTAGGGGGACAATAACTTTTTCATACATGAAGATTTCATGCTTGATTACCTTGCACACCAAACAAATGAAAGAAGCACCAAACTTTGGTGTCATTTTTTTTCTCTCAGACTCCCTCTATATACTACTACAACCCACAAAAAGATCTGACCAAATTTAATGTGAAAAATGTGCAAAAATGCAGAAAATCAGATGGGGCAAATACTTTTTCACAGCACTGTATACATGTATAAATTATAAATTTGCAGAACGTTATTTGTGTCGTTGGGTGGTGTACCCATTCACTATTTGCAACTTTATCAAGCGTAGTTTTCATTAATACATGTATTAAAGCTTATTTCATTGCTTACAGTTGTTTCTCAGTGTTATATATTTAAGCATTTCAGTTTAATTAAAAAAATGCTTTTGGTGGATATGTATGTATAGGTGCAGAGACTTTACGCACTGCGGGGGGATTAACTCTTCCTACAGCGAGGTAGTTATGAATATCTTGAAGTAATTACACAAAGCTATTTCTAAGTATTGTGCATGAAGTATAGAGCAGTAAAAGCACAGTAACCTAGAATCCTTGTTGCACACATTTGTTCCTTAAACCTCCACTCTCTCTAGTTTTTTTGTGGATGCTTTCCTGTGCACTGAACCAGGGCTGAAACTGGTGACAGAATTACAAAATTTATTATGAGGGAGAGGGTGTGAAGTCTCGCTAAACAGTTCCAAATCATTAAAAAATAACTGAAAAGTGCACAACACTCACTTTCAGTGGGTTGTTTTTTGTTACATTATTTGTACACCAGCACATGTCAAATGTGAATTATTTATTTATCGCACTGCAAATTCTGGACTAGCTCCCTATTGCGGATTATGCATAAACTAGTTGAGAAGTGAATACCGAATTACAACTTTGTGATTAAATGGGTGCTGTTTGTGAGAACGGGATCAGTGCACCCACCTCCATATGAAGACACAGGTGATATCTGGAGTGGGTAGCCATGGCTTGAGCTGACTAACTGGTCTTCGCTTTCCGTCGTCACCTCGATCACCTGACACACATCCGGGGGGTTGCTGATGATCATCGGTTCTTCATATAGTGATGAACTCCCGTGTTCTTCAAAATAATGTATTATTGTTATTATTATTATTATTATTTGGCAGATGCTTTTATCCAAAGCAACTTACAGAAATTAAACAAAATATAACAATATATAAGTTACAGGCAATAAAAAAGAAAAACCCAAACACATACATGAAATATATACAACATAAATATAAATAAAGGAAAATACAAAAAGATATATCAACAGAAACATAGAAATAAAAATTTACAAATAAAGGTTGAATAGGTGGGTTTTGAGAAGACTGTGGAGAGCAGTAAAAGACGGAACAGCTCTGAGGATAATCGTTTGCAGCACACATAAAAAAAAAGAATGCTTAAAGGGGCATGCTCATTATTATCTTTAACTCTTTCAGCAATAAGTCATTTTGCAGAAAAACTGTACTAGTGTAACGGGCAGTTATGTAATGCACGCCGTTTATCTCATCGGCAAGATGAAGGTAACTCTATAACCGCGAATGCACACAAGCCAGGCTCTTCTGAATAATGGTTAAGACACTCGCTTGCAGTGTGCAAAGTCGCCGGTTTGCGCCCAGCCTCCACCCTGGTACGTTAGCACTAATTGAAGAGTTAAATTAACTTGTTTTTGCTGAAAATAAATTATATATTAATATATTAAATTATACAGACAACCTTCACATAGTCCTTGACCTGCTTTTATACACCTGCCTGCCTAACTGCAGTCTCTCATTCTATTAGAGCCAGGTGTTTCCCATCCTGGCTCTAATTACAAACCCCAAGGCATTCTGGGTGATGTAGTCCTCTATCACAACCCTGGACTACATTTTTCCTCTCTCCTCCCCTACTCTGCCACTATATATATATATATCTATATATATATATAACGGTGCTACTATATATCTATATATATATATATATATATATGATATAATATATATATATATATATATACTTTGTTATTGTTATGATTTATTGATCAAAAAACCTTAACCTTATGTCTCAAATGTACCGCCAATTGATAGTATCGGGTATACATGGTGTTGATAGAGGGATTTTACTACTTAGAAATTGATAAAAAGGATGCATCATTAACTATTTAAATCTCTTTAGAACAACAATATAAACATATAATATAAAATAATATATAAGTTTATTATATAAGTCATATATATATAATATATATATATATATATATTATGTGTGTGTGTGTGTGTGTGTGTGTGTGTGTGTGTCTGTTTTCTTGATTCATTGTCTTACCTGATAGGCGTTAAATGCTACTGATGATATTTTTAAAACCTGCATGCGCAGCGCCACCACAGATAAGGCTCCGAGGCGACAGCTATTCTACTCTTTTTGTTTCAGAACTTCTTTCCAGTCAGGATGCAGATTGAGTACACATTTTTCCTAATGTGCATCTCAACATTTATGATGTTGATGCAATTAAATATTAATGCGAACCTTGGAATGCTCATGCTTTTCCGTTGTCAGCGTTTAGCTCTAGAGCAAGACAGACAGGGCCAAACTGTCGATTACACCGCATTTTTGTTATGTACAGCTGTTGCTTTTAGTGAACCCAGTCATACTTTACTGGTCAAGGAAGAGGTAGGGATTGGTGGTACATAACTGTACTTAAGAAATGTACAGGCGCAGATTGAAGAGAGCATTCCAGTATGACACAAATGTGATTTGAAAAGCTCTGCAAAATGGTAAAGCCATTTATGATCCCAAAGGATATAAAGGTGTGTGTCAGAGACCCCATCCCATTTAATTTGTCCATTTCGGAGAACTTGTCACTCAACTAGTAAACTGCTTCCTTCTGATGAGACATCATGCTCAACCCAAACACACACAACTGCTCAAGCGCACGACTGCTCTCTGATTTTTAGTACACATGTGCACTGCAGAAATAATACTGTAATCCGATTACCACGTTTACAAGGCAGCGAGATCGGATTTGAATCGACCGCCTCCGCAAATCTGATTACCTGGAATCGGATTACGGAGAGAAATCTGATTCCCAAATCTGATTGCAAAGTTTACATGGCAGGATTTCCAAATCTGATTACTCTGTATCGGATTTAAACAGGATTTGAAATGCAGCAAAAACACACTTATTGATAGGTTGTTATTGTGCATATATATGATTTGATGTATTCACAATTGGACTGAATCCTTTATTATCTATTGTGGTTGTTTTGATTTTGTAAATGTGAACAATTTTCCTCTTCCTCTGGTGATGTCATGTACAGTGCACCCAAGAGGCAAGTAATTATATTGAGCTGAACAAATAAGGTTATAAATTAACTGGAGACATAACAAATTATGGATGTTAACATGATTCTTGTACTAAACAGCTTACAGCATAACTGGAGAACATCAATATGACAAGCCAAATATTATTCCCCTATAAAAATAGCTTTTATAAGAGAGGGATTGTTCAGTATTCTCTAGTAGTGTCATGAACTGGGAAGGTACCTGCATTCTGATTCATAACAGTAACTCATTTCAAGTGTGTACAGACTACAGAAAACGTGAATTCAAAAGAACAGTCATCATATAAAAGCAAAGTGATGCCCCAGTCTTTAAAACTTTGAAGCTTCCTATTTGGCCATTCATTACTTAATGTTAGTGGCTATTTCATCAGTCCCTTCTGAGATACCATGTGTAAAACCATTAGAGTATGTAATATACCCAAGGCTCTGAAGTCATACATTTTGAAAAAGTACTGGTACTTTATATAAAGAGCTTACAGACAGGACTCCTTTCAGGTTAAATCTATACTGTTGGTCCAGACTTTTAGAAGATAAGTGTAGGTTCAGTTCATCTGGACTTGAGCTGTGTTCTGTCCAAGTGTCTAAATTTTAAATCTGCTCCATCAAGTTAAATGAGAGAATAAACAGAACATGGGACATCACAAGGTGCTTTCTGTTTTGTATTGTAACCACAAGAAGGTATGTGGGAAAAAAAAACAACAACTTAGCAGTCTTATTATTCAGTTGCAGGACCTCAAACCCGGACTCCTAGCTTTTGCATTGTAATTAAAATGATCATAACATAGAGATGTTACAGAAACAATACTTTACAGGGACACTAAACCTATTCCTATGCAATATGAATCTTTCTTCTGTTTTTAGCTTAACCCCAAGTCTACCACATTTGCAGCAAACATTGGAGCAGTCAAATACTTTGCTATTTGACTGCTCTTCTCTCCGTCACCAACTCTCTACTCTCTGCCCGTGCCGCCTCCCTCTCCTCCGTTCTAATTCTCCTCGACCTCTCTGCTGCCTTTGACACAGTCGACCACTCTATTCTCCTGTCCTTCCTCGCTGACCTGGGACTCTCCAGCACTGCTCTTGCCTGCTTCTCCTCCTACCTCTCTGATCACATGTACCGGGTGTCCTGGCATGGTTCATCCTTGCTCTCTTTTGACAGATGTCCCCCAAGCCTCAGCCCTGTGACCTCTCCTATTTTCTCTCTTCACCCGCTCCCTGGGTCCCCTCATCTCCTCCCATTGCTTCTAGGTTTATTTCTATGCTGATGATGCCAAGCTCTTCCTCTTCTTTCCCCCCTCTGACAGACATCTCCTCCTTCCTCCTGTATCTCTATCTGCCTCTTGGCCATCTCCTCCTGGATGCACTTGCATCTCCTCAAACTCAACCTCTCCAAATCAGACCTTCTTTTCTCCCCCTCTTCTTCCCCCACCGCTGAACTCTCTATCTCTATTCCTCTTGAATCCATCACCCTCTCTCCCTCCTCATCCACCAAGAACCTTGCTGTCACCCTCCACCCCTACCTCTCCTACTCTCAGCACATCTGTACTGTGGCAAGCTCCTGTCAAATCTTCCTTAGCAACATATGCAGAATTCACCCCTTCCTCACCGACTACTTCACACAGCTCCAGTTCAAGCCCTGATACTGTCCAGCCTTGATTACTGCAACTCCCTCCTGGCCAGCCTCCCTGCCTCTACTATCCATCTGCTCAAGCTCATCCAAAACTCTGCTGCTCGCCTTGTCTTATCCCACACTATACCGCTGCTCCTCTCCTTCCACTGGTTCCCTATCGCTGCTCGCATCCAATTCAAAACTCTTGTACTCGCCTATCGCTGTCTCTACCTTTCTGCTCCCTCCTATCTTCAGACTATTATTTCTCCCTACACCGCCTCTCACCCCTGCTTCTCCACCACTGTCAGATTAAGTGTACACCCCCTCTGCTCCCCTGCTTCCAGAGCCCACTCCTTCTCCACCCTTTGCCCCTCAGTGGTGGAATGACCTAACCATGGATATCAGGACCGCTCAGATCCCCGACCACCTTCCAGGGCACCTCCTCAAGATACACCTGTTCAAACAGCATCTGTAAACCTCACTATATTATACTAGACTATATGGTACCCAATTGTACCAGTACTTGTATTGTTTATACCATGTTAAGCATGCCATATATTTCTCAGCTGTTTGGATCTCGTTATGTGCCATTCACATAGATTTCAGCAACAAATGCACTGCTTATTACTGTAGTAAAGACTCTTACTAATCCACCAATCAGCTGTTTTCCCCTTATTACCTTGCCATTCACATAGATTTCAATAAAAAAGACAGCACTATACTGTAGTAAAAGCTTGACAAATCGATCAATCAGCTGTTTGCACCTCATTACTGAGCGATTTCCCTTGTACTGTACCCTTTCTGGATGACCAACTTCTGCCTAACCATGGGATTGAGTTGTCGGGCCCTCCAGTCCAGGGCACTCTGTTCCCTGTACACAGCACCCTTACAGGCAGGGAGTGAGATGTATCACCAAGAATAATTTTGTCCCTGTCACAGTGTCTTAATAAAGATTTTTAACCGCATGGATGCTTGTTTGTTTTGATTACTGTACTGGTGATTGGGGGACAGTTTGAATGTCAGGTTATTGTGTGGGAGTTTATACCAGCCATCGCTTACTGTGGTTAATCACGTTAACACAAACACGTCCATTCTAAGTGGTGGCAACTGTATTTCCTTATCTTGTACTTGATTTTACTGTTATAGGTATCCGTATTCATGTTTTTTTGTAATTGCTCTTATTTGAAAATGATCTTATTTGCTACTGATTGTATTGTACTTTATAACTGCTCATATCTGTAATGTGATATTTTGTAATGTGATACTTTGCATTGTGATATTTTGTAACAACGGTAAGTCGCCCTGGATAAGGGTGTCTGCTAAGAAATAAATAATAATTCTTCATTTCCTTATATAGTAATCCCTTGTAATCTGGACATGTCTGGAGACAACCAACAGGTTGTCTGAAATAACGAAGTTTCCTGTTTAAAAAATAAATAAATCATACATACATTTATAGTGCTCATCTTTGGTGTCAGTATAACAGCTGTTTTTGTTTGTGTTTTGTTGTTTTTTGGGATTTTTTTTTTGTGTGTGTCTCTTTGGATCATGCTATTCACAGTCACAATGAATTGGTTGTGTCTGGCATATCTGAATGTATGGCACAACGGTGTCTGTATTAACGAGGGACTACTGTATTCACAACATTCTAAACATGGAAGAGTTATGACAAATCATATCTAGTTTAATTTCTGTCCTTCATCATGTGTATTTCATATGTGTGGGAATGCACTTCCACAAAACAACTTGATATGGCACACTTGTGGGGTATGCAACCAACGAAATAATAAAACACAAAGAATCTGTGGATAGAAGCTGCAGGAGTTACGATCCAAGTATTAGCAACATGCTCATGCCTCTATTACTTCTACACGGTTCACTCTTTGTGCGCTGTGTTTTTGTTATCTTGTAGTCAGGAGCTAATTCTCAAGAGAACATCCTGTACATAGGAACCCAACAACCATAAAAAAACAAAAAACAAAACATAATTCCCTGTATAGACAACATTACTTGTTAGTGCGCAAACATCACCCTTCCTGCGGTTGTTATGCTGGTGACCAGGCAAACCTACATGTATTACTTAGAGGAAAATACTACAGCTGATTTCCCAATCCTCCTCATTCTTTCATTCTTCAGCAGCATTATTTATCCTTAGCAGTAGCAGAAGTAAGAACAGCAATTTAAAACTGTCACACAGAAAAACAATGCAATATATTTAGTTTAATCAACCATCATTAAGCATTAACCATAAGCCTAGTAACTGGGGAAATGGCTCATGGTTATTAGTAAGATAATTCCCATGGCATTCTTAAATCAATGTTCTGATTTTCAATTGATTTGAATGGGTCAGGCACAGTTCATATTATTTGTTAGGCTCAGCAAACCTAATTTTACAAACCATTTTAAAAAATACAAATACAGTTAATGCTAAATCAGAGGCCACATTACTTTTGTAACACCATACCAGCCCAGTGAATTACAACACCAGCCCATTGCCTGCTGGGACTGTGACTGAACTCTTTTCTGCTGGTGTTATCTACTCCACACAGACCTTTCATTGTGTCCCATTGAAAACACACATACACAACACAAAAGTGCACAGTAAACTGTCAGTCTACCACAAACTTTTTGACAGTTTCATGAAATGTTTTAAAAGCTGACTCATATGAGTTTATTCATAACAAAATCCCTTAACCCTTAATAGTCCATTTATTCAGTGCCTGTCAGGCGCGTCTGGTCCAATTTATTTTCACACACGCTGTTTATTTTACACATGCTCTTTAAAAGTTTTTTTTTTTTCACATTAAAACAGGTTTAAAAGGCAGTGCATATGAACAGGATACTCAGTACTGCATCTCTAGCCAAGCCCCACCCCTTGTTCACTGTCTTTATCTCATACCTCTTTATAGATGTGCATATAGATAAATCCTCTCCTAATCACTCCAAACTCCTCAATAATGTGATCCAAGTCATTATTTTATTACTATAACATCTCAAAAAGCTCTGCAAATGTCCATGATATTCTTTGAGCGCTGGATGCGGAAGCAGCTATCTTGTTTTTTTATGTCCGTGTTAGGTCTGTGGTGCAGGGCCTCTGTATTGCTCATATCCGCCCCCCTTTTTTTTGGGGGGAGTGGGATTTCCATATGTCTATTGTCTATATTTTTGTCTCTTAAACACCAGGGTGGTTAATTTTTTAAGAAATAACAAACCCTGAATGGTTTTGATATTTTTTGACGGCTTATGCTTTGGGCCTTTTACTCCTATATGCATTTTTTCTTTTATTTAATGTACTGGTATAGCCATTCTATAGACTTTGTATGAGTCTATATGATGAAGAATAGTTTCAGGAGACAGAGCCGAATCTGCTTACCTAAGAGACTGTCGACAGTACTGTCCACCATTACTTCCTCTTTAATTATGACATTGAATTGAGCTTCAGCTTTATTGGTCCCATTGCCTGGGGAACTGGGCCTCTCCAGCTGTTGAAGAAAATAAGACATAGTTGGACTTGTAGGGTTTTATAGAAACTCAGAAGTGTATGTGTGGAAGAGATGCTCTTAATTAACACTTTGAACTGATTTTCATATGCTTTCACTGTCTTTAATATCACTGTGCCTATAGAACAGACAGATGTTTCTCATGTTACAAAGTTGTAGCTGTGTATGGAGGTACTCCTAGAATCCTACTTCCATCTGTCAAGTTTCACCACTTTGGGAATTCTGCACTTTTTTGCCTTATACTGCACAAAAAACTTCTGCCTCTCTTTGTATTAGACACTATTTAGATATCTAAAAAATATCTCCTGGCTGCCAAGGAAGTTAATTGGTTTTTATTGTATTAAAAGAAATTGAAGCTGTGCGTATATTTAGCTAATTTAGCTCTTTTTATTTTTTCGATTTTGTACAAAACTACATTTTAGTGAAGGTTGAATAGTGATATGCAATACAGTACGACTGTATGCAAATACAAGCCAATTAAGCTAGCATATAAATGAACATAGTGAAATTTGCTAAAATTAAATAGGCTTTAATGTTTAATCATTCTGTTTTACAAATATTAAACCACAAAATCAGAGAAAAAATTAAAAGCACTATATACTGCTGGAATATAACAGACACACTATTTTAGATTTCAGTGTATTTGCTTTGAACTCTTGGGCTGCTGAAGTTGAACTGGCTTTGAGTGAAGCTCTTACAATACCATCACAAAAAAGTTAAAGAAAAATAAATATATAAATAAAATAAAAGTACATTACCTTAATTAATTTAATCTTGTCCTTGTCCACTTTTTTCTTTCCTGCACAACAAAAAGAATTACTGAATGTATTACTGCTAGCTGGGTAAAGGGGTTAGGTAACAGGTACAAAGACGATTAAATTGATGTTGGTTATTGTTACTGTGTTGTTACAATTATACTCCAAGTGTATTACCCTAAATACATTCTAGCAGAACTCTTTCCAGAGCACAGTACCAGCAATCACAACACAACGGTTATGGAATTGATATTGCACAGTGTTGCTGATCCTGCAGCTTACTGGTAGTGTGTGTCATCGTGGCACTGCGATGGATTACCATGGTGTATTGGTTCAAAGCATTGTGATACTATCTGCATGTATAATAAATTAATAGATAAAGCAATAAAGTAAACCAACTGAAAGAATTTTGTGATACTCAACAAGGCTATATTACAATGGAGCTGAATTAATACAATTAGTACAAAGTATTAGTAATACAAACAAATGACTAATTAACTGCATGGCTACAAAATGCCTGGTCTTGCATATAAGCTGTAAAGAAAAACAAAGCTCAGCGATAATGTAATCTGCAAGCAGTTCAGTATATTCTTTTTCTATATCCTGTTTGTGTGTGTGTGTGTGTGTTTGTGTGTGTGTGTTTTTTTTTTGCAATTTTCTACCCTCAAAAATAGAAAACAAAAACACATACAGATATGTTCACTGCATAAAGTTTTTTTTTTTTTTTTTTTTTTTGTAAATGCAATCTCTAAATTACCTTTTTTTGTAGGTCTTTCTGTCAGTGTTAGCATTCTGTAGACTCTGAAGGCATGGCTCCCCTTTTTAATGCTTTTATCTTTCACCTCCTCTATGTCAGGCAAGGAGTTCATCGCACAGCGGAAATTGGCTTTCCATGTCTTTGGATCCGGCTTGTCGACGCCTGGTTGGTATTTTCCTACAATCGCAGGCAAGAAATGGTGCTCAAAATACAAATACATGACTCTGCTTTATATGGCTTGTACAGTTCGTCAAAAACAGATATTGGTTTATTTTATCCAACAAGTACTGAGACAGTATGGTGACAAAGGATGCTAGTGGGGCATTGCTACCAAAGATTTTTACTTCCCCACTATGCCTACTGTCTCAGTAGAGAATACTCATTTCCTTTCAATACGTCACATCCCTTAATGTTTAGCACAGTGCATTTGCATGGTAATTGAGCAGTTTTCGCATGCTTTTTTTTTGCCATGCTTTTAATATACTTTACCATCCCTCTCTGGGCTTTACAATGCTTACCTATGCTTTACCATGCTTAATTACACTTTGGTATGCTTTTACTAAGCTTTTAGAAGGGATGACACATTTCTGTCTAAATAAAAGCACTTCTTTAGTCTACAGTCCGATTTTTTTTAAATGGAAAAGAGCAGCTATTCTTGGTTGGGAGGGAATTGTATTTAAACATAAAAGGAAACAGATCAGTATCTGCAGAGACAGCATGTGCTGCTGAGCAGTGAGTTGGGGGTTTATGATTGTGGGTGATAATCATTACTCATATTTTTGGAAAAGTGTGGAATATATTACCCACCTAAATGTCAGAAATGGACCGAGTGGGAACAAAGCGTTTGGTAAATGTACCTATTTTGAACATCTTAACCTTTCTCAGACACATCTCTTTTATGGTTGTCTACTACCTATATTAGACTAAGGGCGGCCAGTGTGTGTGTTCGTGCTGGAGACAATGGAGTGTTCTGGACAGCAGCTGTTTGGGTAAATGTCAGAGAAGCCACAGGTATGAGCATTCAGTTTTCCTGTATTAAACACTGTACCCCTTTAGTAAATTAGATGAGTTAGTTTTTATTTTTATTTGGTTAATGGTATCAGCCTACTGTTTAAAAGGTTAACTGAGTTGGCAATATAATGCTTTGAATCTGTGCCGTCCTTTTGGATATTATAAAAACTTTGCAATATATTAAAATCTGTAAGATTGGATATTGCTAATCATTGTAATACATTTGAATTGACTTACTGTGCAGCCCTTTATGTTGTTTTGTATAAGGTATAACTTGGTTTTGCATCTGTTATAGTGTGTTTAATATAATGCTTAAGTCTGTATGTCTAGAGTAATTGGAAACCCTTTCATTCTTAGCCATTTTGTGTTTCATTTCTTTTTATATTTATTGGCTCAATAAAAAAAGTTTTAAAGGAATCAGCTTAGTCAACTCTATTTTTGTCTTTTAACTCACTAGTAGCTACATAAATAAAGAAAGTACATTGCTTTATTATACCAGCGGTGAGTCATTGAAAATGTTTGTTACCAGTAATCCATCTGGGACATGTTGCAACATATCCTTTTGTAACATTGCACCTACGCATCAACCAAATTTCTTATTGGGTAGTACATTGTACTGAGCTGAGGTATGTTGTCTGGCTTTGATCCCATACTCTTTCAGTAATACACTGCATCCTTTTTTACATTTCTTGTTTTTGGTACAGTAGTTTTTGATAAAAACAAACCAAAAAAAACAGTATCTTCACACACACACACACACACACACACACACACACACACACACACACACACACACACACACACACACACACACACACACACAAATATTCAATACCTGTATGAATTGCCCAGTTTCTAAATAAGGGAGCATCTTTTTCCACATCCCAACCATGTCGAGCGGCATGCATCCAAGGAATCTGGAAAATCTTTTTCTCCTGTAAGTAAAGCACAGGGATTGTTACACTTGCTGGCAGCTCACCAAGTTTGTTAGATATCTGTGTCATTAAGTTATTGTGAAGCTGTATTCCCTGCCAAGCAATCTGCCAAACTCATTACAGCAAAACAGGCAGCAGAACTTGACACTGAATTTTTCAGAGAACAGGTCCTAGATTCCCCCAGGATCAATATATGGACAGGCTTGTGTCTGCAGTTTAACTGAACAAAAAAATAGAGATACAGATACAAACCTTTCAAGTTTGTTGATTTGCAGGATCACTGTTTTGATAATGTCCTTTTAATGTTTTTTTTTTTTTTTTTTTAAATATTTTATTTTCAGTAACACAGATTGGGAAAAGGCTTTGAATGAAATATTGCACCCTGCATTATGAATACAGCAAAGTTCAAATTATTTCTATACCACTTAATGTAATGTAAATACTCTAAGTCCCCACCCAATATTGAATATCAGATTAGTTTAAATGCTTTGAAGAATTTACAAATGATGCGTTTTCAGTGAAATAACCTTTGCAGGTTCATACATTGACACAATTTAAAAAGTTCCACTGGGGATCAATAAACACTTGAGAAATGTGTTTCACTTACATTCTCCAGAAATCAGCTGACTGTGCTATAATCTTTTAATATGGAGTTTAACCTAAACGGCTGCAGAGATGTAACATCAAGCCATCCCCCCTTTAATTGTACTGGGACTGTTTAAATATGACACAGTACCACAATTAGGTTGTAACTGTGGTTTCTCCCTTCAGTCCCTTCACTTAAATTGTGCCTAGGATCTACAGGGACAGTCTAATCTCAATGTTTTCTTATTGTGGGGTGACTCCATAGTAATCAATGACTCTTTGGTGATCACATGAATGGAAATTAGTAGCTCAGCCCGTATACTCACCCTATTTACCCACTTAAGCCCTGGTATTTTACTTGCATTGATTTGTTCTTCCAGCCACGGTCGCATACGCATTCTTTCGACTGGCATGGTGACCTAAAACCAAGAAGAGACACTGCGTCACTCAATCTGAGTGTGAAGAAACTGTCTCATTACTGTATATTCTGAAAAAGGTAACTTTGTGGATACTCAATAATTACCTGTACAGTTGGATCAGTATACAGTCACCAAAACCCATTTCCATGTATTGTCAAAGGCCAAGACTGAGCTCCCAGTTTCAAATTATAACAATATCTCAATTCACAGAAAAAACAAACCCCATCAGAATTAGCACCTATTGCTAGCTTTGTTAGCAGTCTGTGAATGAGACCAGGGACTTATTTATTTATTTATTTATTTATTGCATTTCTATAGCAGTTTTTATACAAAAGTATTGCAAAGTACTGTAAAATGCACAGCAGGAAAAAAGAACAAACCACAATACATTTGTATAGAATGTCACACATACAACTGCCATAATCAGACCATTTAAATAACAGTATACACATAATAATACAAAAGCAGCAATTTTAAACTTACATTAAAACCCACTAAGATAAGAAAGCCATTTTATAAAAGTGTGTTTTTACTCTTGACTTGAAAACTGTAACAGTCCCAGCTTCCCTGACAAGCGAAGGCAGAGCATTCCATAATTTAGGAGAACTAATCCATGCAGTGCCTTGTAAGTTAACAACAAAATCTTAGAATCAATTCTATACTGCACAGGGAGCTAGTGTAAAGGGGTAATATGTTAAACTTTCCTGGTTTTAGTCAGAATTCTAGTAGTGTTTTTTTGAAAAAGCTGCAAGCGGGATACCACACATTTTGGGACACCAGAAAAAAGTGCATTACAATAATCAATTCTAGAAAAAAAAAAGGCACGCATTAGTCTCTTGGCATCAGAAATAATTGGTCTAAGTTTGGCTATATTTCTCAAAAAAAGATACTTTATTAACTTCCCTAATATGAGTCTCAAATGTGAGATGATGTAAGGTGACCCCCAAACTCTTAATTTCTAGCTTAAGTTTTGATGAGAGACTGCAAGGGTTGAGCTAAGGGTAATTTACTTTTTAGTTAGTTCTGTGAGCCCACTAGCATAACCTCTGTTTTATCTGAATTCAACATTAGAATATTCTGCGACACCCGATGCTTGACGTCTGTAAGGCAAGTAGCTAATAACACCCAGGCAAAACAAATTCCTGACTTTAGGGACAAATATAGATGGGTATCATCAGCATAGCAATGGAAGTTCAATCCGTGTCTGCGGATAATGTCACCCAACGGTAACATATTTATTGAAAACTACAAGGGACCCAGAATGGAGACCTGTGGAACATCACAGACAACTTTCGATAATGCTGATTCTACCTCCCCAATAGAGACAGACTGAAACTGAAAGATAAGATGTGAACCAGGATAGGACAAGGCCAGACAGTCCTACTATGCTTTCAAGATGATTCAGTAGGATGGAATGGTCTACAATATCAAAGGCAGCACTTAGAACTAGAAGAATTAAAACTGATGGAAAGCCAGAGTTAGAGCTTATCAGTAGATCATTTACAACTCTGATAAGAACCGTCTTGGTGCTATGTGCAGCACGAAAACCAGACTGAAACTTCTCGAATATACCATTAAGAGTTAGAAATTTTTGTAATTGAATTGCAACAACTCTCTCTAGAGCCTTATCTAAGAATTGGAGATTGGCCTACAGTTATTGAGGATTTTAGGGTCCAAATTGTGTTTCTTAAGCATAGGCTTTACCCCAGCTAAGTGCTGAGAGAACTCTACCAGAGGAAAGTGAACCATTTATAATTTTAAAAATGGGGGTATTAATAGGACTGAGAACTTCTTTTAATAGTTTTGTAGGAATATGATCACGAGAGCATGCAGTAGCTCTCATATGTTGAACTAGCCCTGTCAGTTCCTGTAAGGTAAAAAAAGAAAACAAAATCTTAGCCTTAACAGGTGTAGTTGGTAAAATTGTGCTGGAGTCCTCCTTAATAGAAGGTGTCTGTGGAATCTCATTTCTGATGTCTAGTATTTTATTTTTAAAGAAATGTAAGAAGTCATTGCAGATGTGAGAGGAGCCAATGTCAAGGGTAGGACTATTAGGGGAAGGATTAATTAATTTATCTACGGTAGTAAAAAGAAATCTACAATTTCTCTTCTCTGAGCCCCAAACTGTCCAGTATGCAGCTGCTCTGCACATGCACAGCCCCTCTGTGTCCACTGCTATCAGTGCAGTGCTTGAACTGTAAATATTTCTATTCAAGATCACATCCACGGGGTGATGTAAGGATACACGCAAAGTGATTTGCGGGTGCAAAACCCCCATAATGCTGCCTTAAATTGTTTTTAGCAGCCGTAAAAAATGGTGTTCACCGGGCGTTCTGCACCCGCTATCAAATTTGCACTTTGCCATCATTAATCCGTTAAAATTATATTGAAATGCATTCAAATGAAGAAAAGAGCATGGAATTGGGTGGGACCTGGATACTAAGCGGGTGCAAACAGTATAATGTGATGCAAGGATTTTGCTTTTCACTTAAGCAATTGCTGACCCTCCAAAAACTTTACACCTCTTCTTACAAGGTGCAAACCATTGTAGAAGCGAGTAACTAAGAGCTGTATAAAAACACACACCTTCAGAGACCTGTCATTGGCCTCAGGGTGGCTGCTGTGGTACACTTCCTGATGCGGTGACACTGGGCTCTTGTTGAGGAGAGACAGGAACACGTTTGGAGGAGAAGAGCAAGATGAAGAAGGGATGAGCTAGACCCTTGTCAATCTAGGGACTGCTTTCCCTGCACATGTGAAAGTGCTGTGTTCTCTGCTCTACTTTCCTTTCGGACCACAGTTGGAATGTCTGGAGGGGTAGCCCAATCCACCTTTTCCAGAGTGCTAGGCACATTTCTGGATGTCATGCTGAAAAGGTCAGGCCAATACATATAATTTCCTATGGATACACGCACATGCTGAGGTTTTTCCAAACAATTTAGTTCAATGCTGTGACCTCAGCCGTAAGGACACTGAGCTCCTTCTCAGAAAACTTCTCTTTTTTTTTTTTTTGGTTTGTATTTTCACGCTCCACAAATCTCATACAGCAACTACTGCTCTCTGTACTCTTAACTCTGCAAGTGTGGCTGCTAAACAGATAGATGCGCTCATTGAGACCCTCATAACATAATTGCAGATCATTATTTGTGCATGTTGAGTAATTTGCATTGCTCTTACATAGGGCGCAGTGCAAAATAATTGCCTGGCCAAAATGCAATTTGAATTTTCCATTCGCTTTGCACTGTGCATATACTTAAATCACCCACCTAATGTGCTTTTTTTTTTTTTGTAAAGGCACGTTTGCAAAAAAACCAAACAGATTTTAACAAATCATTTAAAAAAGTATTACTGCCGATTATATTCATAAACATTATTATATTCAGTAAGAAGTGCAAAGGCAAAGGCACTCTGTATCAGTATAAAATGGAAAGGAACAGCTCAGAACAGTCATTTACTTGCAACTAAGTGCTCCTTGCGAGTGTTCTACCATTAAAATGCTTCTGTGGTTTTATTCCTTTTCGGCAATGTGCCGTTGCCCTTCCAATTGTTGCTAAATATTGCCTCTAGCCTTTCAGTAGCTGTCTGTTTTTTTTTAAATCCATTTATCCCCATTCACTACTGCAACCCACTTATCAATCAGGAGCAGAGTTGATCAACAGGCACTCCCGGTGTTAAGCCAACAGCTTTTCATCCACCTAACCTAAGCAATGGAAAGCCATGAAACTGGTGCAAACAGGATTCACACCTTGCATGCTTGACTCACCCAAACTCCAGGCAACAGTGATTTTGCTAGCTGAGGATGGAAGCCCTGTGCAGCTATCCTTTTAACTGCTGTAAGCATGACCCTCCAAAGAAAATAAGTTGGTCACTTTGTACACTATCTAGATATAGAACATGATAAGAAGCTATGGAGGCTAAGCCTGCGTGTAATTTTGTAAAAAGTAAAAAAAAAAACTTACCTTACGTCATGCTTTCCAAGGTCTACTGTATTGCTATTGGCTAAAATGTAGCTTAAAAATGGGTGGGATTCTGTGTGTATTCCACCTGCAATCACCTTCTGTATATCAAGCTTTACTGTATTATTTATTGGCTACATGGTGCAAGCTTGCGACTAGCCTCTACCACTCATAATTAGACTTAATCTTGACATGTCTAATGCCAGGAAGGTTACGGGTCACGAGTTTCGATTTCCTTACACAATACGTAGTATACTTTTAATTCATACGCCATTTTCCTCGCTATCAATTGAGGAAAAAATAAGAATAAAAATGAACAATGAAGGTTGTCCAAAGCCTAAATTGGACCTTCTTCAACAGGAAAGACCAAAACAAAATTGCCTTTTTAATTGCTCATGGTATGAAAAAAAAAAATGATTGACTGTATTACATTTCTTATTAAATTACGAAGTACCTTTTGAAACATGCATCGCTTTATTGCGTATAATAAAAAGTACATATAAGTCAGGAGCCGCTACTGATGTAGAAGTACCATCGTTTTCATTGTCGAGCACCCATTCCCATCAGACCTAGACTAGGCTTTCCTGGGGCAACAGTACAACATTTGTAATGCGGCTGTGGGCTGAGAACTAAACCTCAAGGTCATTTTCAAAGCTTAGCTCCAAGTACTTGCACTGAATATAAACATACAGTATGCTTAATTGTTACTAAAACACATTACAACCCTTTGTTAATGGTTTGATATTTTTCTCAGAATTTTGCATAAACAGGGCCTTTACAATGGAAAGCCTGCATAGAGATCTGCAGCAGGATTACTATGGTAATGCATGTCATTGTCAGCTAAATTACTATTTTACAGGGATACCAGAAGTAAACAGAAAACTGGAAACCCAATATCATTTCTGTGCGCAAAGTGTTTTAAGTTCCTAAATGCAGATGAATGAAATCATGAAATCACAAAAGCATGACATTAGTCAAAATTGAGGAAACACTCGTTACAGGACTTTCAAGTTTTGTTCATCCAGACATGACGAAAACAAAACAGCTAAGAGGTTTTCGGGTCAATTCCTTTTTTTCAATTTCAATTGTAATTGGTACTGGAATTAGAAATTGATTTTAAAAAGGAACTGGAATTGAAAAAAAGGAATTGACACCAATCCTGGTTTTAGTCACATTTTATAATTTTTAAAGGATAAATGTCATACAATTCAAATACCCATAATCAGAAACATCCACTATGTATTGATGCATGATGTTAGGTTGAGAAAAGGCAGTAGGTTGAGAAAAGGCAGTGCTCTAAATTGAACTAAAGTATTTGTATTTAACTACAAACTATAACCATTTAATTTATAGTAGTTATTGTTGTTAAAACTATAGTAGTATGCTCATAAAAAAAAAATAAACCTGACACAAAAATAATGTTAGAATGTGTTATCTGAAAGATTAATTTAAGCATGAACAAATATTTCCTAATCTTCGGAGGAGATTTCAGGAATGTTACAAGGGCCAGGTGGTCTTGTTTTACTCATAGACCACATGAAGTCCTGTGACTATTGGTCTGAACCTCTACTCTAAATTTTTGGTTGATTCCATCATTCATTTTTTTAACACATTTTATAAAGACAATCAGAAAGTTACATGGGCCTCGCAAAGCATTCACTCCTTTAAAGATTTTTCCCACCAAAACAGACATTATTAAAAAATACAGTTATATAATCTTAATTAAATTAACTTAATTAGTGCCAAATACTTCCTGTACTTAGATTAGTGACTAATCCTCATCCTAGATGGGCAACCAACCCCCAACAGTAAAAGGAAGTGAAAGTCAAGTCTGTTTAATAAGACAGCTGAAACTAAACGCAGAATATAGAATCACACCTCATGAGTATTGTGGATCTGGTGGACATCTGGCTGAAGAATAACAGGTTGCACAAGGCTTGTCACATAACGATCTCACTCACTAACGAACCTTGCTGGGAATTTTTAAAGGGCTAGCACACCTCCAATGCCATCTGACTTCCATCATAATTTTGAGCCAGATAACGATTTGGTCCCATATAAGAACTGACTGCGGTATACCACTGTACAGTAAAAAACATAATAAATGACAGCATCTTTTTTTTTTTAAATCGGTAAATTCAGACTATAAAGGAAAATGATGCAGAGTGGTATATTAGTTATGGCTTCTAATGTTCAGTTTTAACTGATAAACACTGATAAAACACCCCCCATTACAAAAAAATGTAACTGGTGTATAACCAATAAATACCGGAAAAACACTGGAAATGGTTACTCAATTCACATTGACTTCACCCCTTTCCCAGTGTAGTTAGCCTTCCTTCCTGGCATATCTAGCATGGATTTGTTCTGAATACTTTAAACCCACCCCAGTTACTGAGTGGCAGCAAAAAAAAAAACCCAGAAGAATATACACGTGACAATAAGGATTTTGTTGAGGAAAACAACAAAAGAAAGAATGTACTATACATAATGTGTCAAGAACAAAAACGCTCAAGAATTTAGTAAATTAACTGAAAACAACAATCTCATACAGTATATAAAAAGTTAAAGCCCTGAAAAAGAAATTATTTCAGGGTATCTACATAAAACTCGAAAATAGCTAAAAAATAAACATCAAAAAATGAAATTAATATAAACTGAAAAACAGAAGCCCTAGTTATTCTGTATTAGTTTGTAATATACATAATCTGTGCTGTTTTCCTAAAATATTTGCATGCCATTAAATATACTGCAATTCCATGCCTTTCCCAGCACACTGTTGGAAGCTCTGTTTACACACTAAGGGGGTTTAAAGCAGGAATATTTGTGAGGATGAGTCTTAAAGTACATGTTCTAAAGAAAGATTTAACATGGAGGTGGTGTTTAGTATAAACTCTCAATAACATAACTACTGCCACCGACAAACAAACGACAGTACTATGTCAGTTTCTTAAGATTAACAAACATGTGGCAAACACAAACACTTTGATACTTAAACATTTTAAACAGGTTAATCCGACTCAATATCCTTGTTGATTGAAAAAAACAGTCAACAAAAAAAATATATTAAAAAAAATCCTGGAAACATGGCATGTTGAAATATCAAACTAAGAACTGTTGACCACAAACCACAGTCTGCAATTAAAACCAAAGTTCTGACAGAGCTGGAAATTAAACACTAGCTTTTTATTACTGGAAAAAGGTAGCAAAGCATGTACAAAAACAGTACTCCATTTTTTTACACTGCCCCATCACGAGGACCAATGATCAATAACAAGAATATCTGTCGGAAAAAAAATGTAGCAGGGGTGTGGTACATCTGTATTTCAGAATGTGTAGGCTTGGGGATTATGGATTATGGTGGTGCTGGTGGACTGGTATTGATTTGTGCAACTAATCGTACTGAACCTTATATATATATATATATATATATATATATATATATATATATATATATATATATATATATATATGGCTTCTGATATTCGCTTTTAACCAATAAAACCCGATAAAACATCCCCAATACAAAAAAAATGAAATCAGTCAATAGTCATTAAACACCGGAAAACACGGGAAAAACTGGAAATGGTTAACTGACTTGACGTTTCTCTTTTCCCATTAAAAAATAAAACCTACTACAATAATAATAACAAATACATTTACCAATGCTGCTGGGCAATGTCCCATCTTCATGACTTGCATCTATCATTGATTCCTTCTGCATACTTTAAACCCGCCCCAACTACTGACTGACAGCACATTCCTACATTTCTATTAGAGACTCTGCTTGCGAGATTTATAATGAGACTGCAACCAGGATAGAGGCTTGTTAGTGGGATTTAAAGCTGTGTTACAGTTAAGATACAGAGGATTTAAAACAGAATTGTTGCAAAATGTACAAAACTGCCTACACACAAAAACCCCAGAAGAATGTGCCCTTGACCACAGGGATTTCATTGTGGAAGACAGCAAAGAAAAGAAGGTACAATTTAAGCGTGCAAGTATTGTCAACTTACTATACATAGTTTGACAGAAAAAAAAATAAAACACTCAAGCATTTTGGAAAGTAACCGAAAACACTAATTTCAAAGCCCAGAAAAAATAGATTTACATAAAACATGAAAATAGCTAAAAATAAGCACCGAAAAATACAATTAATAAAACCCTGAAAAACTGAAGCCCTAATTATATATCACCTTAGTTTATATACCCCAATGGAAATATGTCATTTCAAGAAATTTCTCAAAAACAAATAATTGTAGGAAAAATCTTTTATAGCAAAAGTTGCTTTTGTGAATGAGAAAAAAAAAAAAAAAGTTACAGGAAATCAATGTCTACAATTATTTATTTCAGCAATTGTTTTACAAAACTCAAAAAATGCAAATTCAAAAGTATTCATACCCTGACAAGGGCAATTAAATTAATTTGAGGCACCTTTAGCAATAATAACCTCTTTCAAATGATTAGGATATTTGTTAATGAGTTTTTGGCATGATTCTTAAGTGATTTTTTTGATCATTCTTCAACACGAAGTTGTTCCAGGTCATTCAAAAAAAGAACTTCTCTTGTGCACAACCATCTTCAACTCATACCCAAGATTCTCCATCGGATTTAGATCGGGACTTTGACTAGGCCATTCCAGAACCTTGATTTTATTCTTCTTTAACCATTCTGAAGTAGATTTTGATGTGTGCTCTGGATCATTGTTGTGTTGGAACGTCTTGTTGAGCTTTAAACCAAGTTTTGTAGCAGAGGGTTTCAAATGATTGGCCAATGTATTTTGTTATGTTAATCGAATCCATTTTATCATGTATTGGAACGAAATGTCCTATGCCATTAGAGGAACAACAGCCCCATAGAAGGATATTACCACTTCCATGCTTGACAGTAGGTATGGTGTTCTTTTCTTTGTACACCTCATCAGACTTTCTCCAAATGTAATGACTATCAACATGACCAAATAGTTCGATTTTTGTCTCATCACTCCACAAAATATTTGACCAGAACTCATATCCATCATTCAAATGCTGTTTTGCAAACTTCAAGTGATTGTCCTTGCAACGTTTTCCTAAGAGCGGCTTTTTCCTTGGCCTACAACCATTGAGACCTTCACCATGCAATACTAGACCTGTGGTTGATATGGAAACCCCAGTCCCACTTACAGCAAATTCACTTTGAATATCTTTGGCGGTCAATCTCTGATTGTTATTAACCTTCCTCACAATTCTTCTACTTGTTCTTGGTGAAAGAACCTTCTATCATCCAGACCGAGGGAGCGTTGTGACAGTACCATGAGTTTTGTACTTCTTGATAATAGAAACGATAGTTGACATTAGGATACTCAAATGCTTGGAAGTCTTCTTGTAGCATTCTCCAACTTTATGACAATAAATAATGTTCTGCCTAAGGTCTTCAGCTAGCTATTTACTTTTTCCCATACTGACTTATTATTAATGACAGCAATCATTATATGCCTAACCCTTTTATACGCTCTAAGAATGTTCACCTACAATCCAGCATTTTATAGACTTAGAGACTCTAGAATTACGGTCTGCATCATATCAAAATTTTCAGCACCTTGTAGACAATACTATCATACCATCAAAGGGTATGAATACTTTTGAATTAGCATTTTATGGAGTTGTGCAAAAAAAAAAAAAATGCTGAAATAAATAATTGTAGACATCTATTTCTTGTAACGTTTTTCTTCATCCACAAAAGCAATACCTTTAATACAGAAGATTTTTAGAAAGTTTTTAGATTAGAAATTATTAATTTCCATTGGGGTATGTAAACTTTTGACTACAATTGTATATATACAGTACTGTACAAAAGTTTTAGGCAGGTGTGAAAAAATGCTGTAAAGTAAGAATGCTTTCAAAAATAGACATGTTAATAGATTATATTTATCAATTAACAAAATGCAAAGTGAGTGAACAGAAAAATCTACATCAAATCAATATTTGGTGTGACCACCCTTTACCTTCAAAACAACATCAATTTTTCTAGGTACACTTGCACAAAGTCAGCGATTTTGTAGGCATATAGTCAGGTGTATGATTATTCAGTATGATATATGTATATATATATATATATATATATATATATATATATATATATATATATATATATATATATATATATATATGTATGTATGTTCTGTAAGGAGAAAAATCTACCTACTTTTCCCCAAGAAATCCCTGATGAGGATTTCCAGTAAAATGCTATTTTGAAAACCTTGTTTCATCATTTCTTAACACATCCCACAAAGACTAATCATAAAGTTGTTTTTCTGTGGTAGAGCTGCCACTGCCAAGTTTGCTACATGTTTTTGGTATTTCCTTTTATAAGGGTGTGGTTAGTTAACCACACATTATCCAATCAAAGGCAAAATTTGAAGAAACCATATAATACCAATAATAAAACTATTTAAATAAAATCCAATACAATATATAGTAAAATAAATAACTTACACCAAGTAGCTTCTTTCTGATGCCTTTTTCAATGTCTGCCATATAAATGTGGAAATGCTGTGTGCATGGATTCTGCAATAAGAAAGGAAAGTCTGGAATAACATTTCTCATAACCTACTATTGATTACATATTATGAAAAATAAACTTTTTCAAGAAAAAAATACTGCAAGGGGTGGGGGTAGGGGGGTAATTATAATGGCATAAATAACGAGATAATTAAATTGTGTGCACAAGATACATTTTTTTTTTCCCCCACTATCTTTCCCAGGCTCAGTATAATTGACCTGATGCCTACTACAGAAAATAACTACGCAATGCTTTTCTATAGAAGTATTTTGCTGAAAGTCACATTGCCTTGCTAAAGTTACAAGCAAAATGCTGCAGAAAATTGCTTTAGAGAATCAACAAATTATTATTTCATTAAAGATGATCTCCTCATAAATAATTTACATTTTGAACTCTTTTATTTGTCCTACAACACATTTTAATGGTGAAAGGAGGGTACTCGACCTATTGTATTTAATGTAGGACATTCCTATTCACACCAGTCACGAGACTGGTTGCTACTTGTGCATCCAAAACTACAATGTCCATGTTTCTATTTGCTGGAGTTCATCCCAGCCAATCAGAATGACCCTTAAATGAAGCCAGTTAAAACTGTTACATGCTGCAAAGTTTACAGAGCATATTTTGTAACCTTTGCTGTGTCTCGTTTTGTCCACGTGGCAGAGTTATATTTTTAAACATGTTGCTGACTCTTTTTACATTTTTAATCACATATCATGGGTCTAAATCAACTGGAGAATTAATTTCTCAACATTTACTCGGAAGAGATCACCAGAAGAAAAAATAAAATGTATTTTAAAGATCTCAGTGTATCCAGACCACGCTCCTTCCTGCAACAGTGCTGATTTTCTGTTCCCACAATATGGCCCTTATTTCACTCAGAGCATCAGAGTTGTTGCAGGAGGGAGTATGAACTGACATGGTTTATGTTTTTTTTATTTTTGGGGGGAAGGATCTTTTCTTATGATGCTTCAGTTTCCTGGAATTCCACAACTAAAGAGATAAGAAAACTGCATTCACACAATGTAATTATTGCACTACACATATTTACAAGAAAACAAAGAGAGCCACATATAATGTGACAGCATTTGAAATAGGTCAGACCAAACTTATCAAAGGATTAACTACAGCGAGAGGCCACGGAGAATGCTTCCCTATTTTTAATATGAATAACTTTTTAGAACAGCAAACAAGAAAGCAAAGCCATATTTGTGCAGCTGTAAAGACTTGGGCTCCTGCCGGTTCCATCTAAAATCTACAATATATTCTATAACTGGACATTACACAACGGTCAGAGATTGCCTATACAGTACTACATGTTTTGTGACATTACCATTTCTGAATTATTGCCTCAAATATTCCCTGCAAATTCAAAATAAAATGTATGCTACAATATACAGTATATAACGTGTCTAAATCCCTATTATTGCTATTAGTATTTCTTACATGTTCCCGTTCTATAATGTACACAGCATCAGCACCACCCTCAATTAAAAATAAAACATTTTTCTTCACATCGAGGCACTTCCATCAAGTCACATCGATCTATGTGAACACGTCTAGACATGATTACACAGATCAGTACAAAGGCAACCTTAATAATGTTAACACAGTACTGTCCCACATGATACATGTTGCTGCGTTTTTCGAAATTTACTACTTGTCCCATACTAACACAGATACAATTAGATTTTATGTTGTCCAGTGTCCACTTTTTAGAAGAAAGCAAAAAAAGTCTGCTAAAAGTGAACATAGGCATTCTTAAGAAAAGCACTTTAAACTATAGTGTACTTTAAATGCATTTATTGACGAAATGATGCTTCCCTTAATGCTTTGCAGATGTGTACCAATGTAGCAGGTATAATGACATTATCGTGGCTGTACTAATACCCTATTCACTCTTTCAAAATAATGTGCGATCAACACATATTGAAAACATGATTGTGAATGCAGTGAATCACAATCCCACAGGTACAAAATGTTTTGATCACACATTATTTACATTGTGTGAGAAGATTCTGTATAAAGGAAACTGCCCTGGTATACAAAAAGCATTTGTTAAACAATGTATGGGCATCAGAAGTAATGCAATTAGTAGAATTTGTTTCATCACAAGCTGTGCTGCCAAATAATATTTTGATTAATCGTCCTTCTTAAAAAGCACCATTAGCCTAGATATTTCACTGGGACTAAAGTTAGCCCGATCTCATATCATATTATTTGTGCTACATAAAAAAGAAAAAAAAAAAAACTCTCCCAGCCAATCAAAACTGTAGATTCACACAGATTCCAGTACATCTAATGTTACTGTAACTGTCATCACAAACATTGACTAGATTCCAGGTGATAACATCACTGGCAGGGACAAACCATTTTTTAATTTAAAAAATTGGAGATTAACTAATTGAAAATATTTGTATGTACAATTGAACCTCTTTTATAAGACCTACATTGCACACTTTTTGCATTTTATGCACTTTATGCAATCCACACCTAACTGTATTTTTCTCTTAAGAACATGCTTTTCTTTTGGCTCATTTCATTTTCCAACCCTCATGCCCTTTCTACTTTGCCCTTTCAAACAGCATGTAAACTAACATTTCAAGTAATGAAATGAATTTCAAGCAACGCATATCTCCAAATTTGAAATATCCAATTGTATTTTAGGCTCAGCTCATCGTGACCACCCCTGCGCTGACTCGGGAGTGGCGAAGACGAGCACACGCTGTCCTCCGAAGCGTGTGTCATCAGCCGACCACTTCTTTTCACTGCAGGTCTGCCATGCAGCCAACCCAGAGCTACAGAAGACAATGCAGCTCTGGGCAGTATACAGGCAAGCCCGCAGGCGCCCGGCCAGTCTACAGGGGTCGCTGGTGTAAGGTGAGCCGAGGACACCTTGGCCGATCTAAGCCCCTCTATAGAATCTGATGGGACTAAATTGCCTTTCATTTTTTACATATATAACAGTATTATAATAGGTCAAATGAAGATGGAACAGAATGCATTGTATAGATGATGTTTACACTGAACAAAAACAATTTTATTATGATACTTGCACCCTTGCATGTATAGACATTATCCTTCAGACGCCCTCTGCTGCAGCAAACCACAGCTCAACTCCTGCTATTTATTTGAAAAATACCGCGCAACACTCGCAATGTATGCTAGAGATGCAACAAATATTGAAATTAGTATATTGCATCTCTTTTCATTAACATATTTTCTCTTAGCACATACAACAAAATGTATACTTTGCGAATTGTCGCATCAAAAATGCAAATTCCGGTATGTTTGCGCTGCGACTGGCCCAGTTTAGTACATCTACCCCTTAGTCTTTTTTTATAACCTCTCTATCTCACCATTATAGATTGAAACGCATACACTGCAGCTTGCCAAGTTCAGTTCCAAGATCCTCATATTTTTCCAGTGCACTATGGGTACTAAAGTCCATAGCCCACCTGAAAATGTTGGCTCTTTGCTTGTTAATCCAGTACCTTTGTCACATCACTCCTTAAATCAGATGATCATGGCTAACTAATATATTCCATTGGGCCATGGAGTGGGCCCAATTGTTTAGTTCAAGACATAGTTATTATATATTATTTATATTATAAAAATAAAAACAAATACATTTAAAAAAAAGATAGAAGATTGAGTTGTCTTATGAACAGTGCTCATATCCGTGTTATAGAATTACAGTGTTAAACACTCTTTGCAATGTATTCTGTTATCTTGTAAATTTCTATTCTGAGTACTGTATTTCAAAAGACACTTTGTTAAGTAACAGTGGCACAAGTATCAACTAACCAGTGGTGGCTGGTGGCCAAAAAAAATTGGGGAGGCAGAAAAAAAGGCAGAGAGCTAGGGGGTCCCATTAAGCCCCTAGCAACAGCAGAATCTTATTATTGTATTCTGACTGGCAACACTTTTCATCTCTTCTTAACATTTTACCCCAATTTGGCTGTGAAACACATTTCTCTACTAGCAAGCAGAGAAAACAATACCGTAGCCCATCATAGCTTATTCTCATAAACGTATCTGTTACACACTGCCTGTACATATTTAAAAATGCACTGTATACACACAAACTACAAAACAGTAGGGAAGCCTACAGTAAAGATACACTAATACATCACTAATATGCTAATACCTACCACCAAGCAAATGGTATTGTCATTTAATTCATATTATTATTATTATTATTATTATTATTATTATTATTATTATTATTAAACAAAAATGTACACAGAATTGACATACTATATGCAAAATGTTTGAATATAATCCGTACAAACGACATTTACCAGCAGAAAGACACTGTCAGTACAAAATCTATTTTCGCTGCTGGGGATGAAAATTACAAAGAGCAGAGTCAGCGACGCGCCACGTCAAATTGCACCCTGCTAACATACTTTGCATAAAATATTATCTAAACAAAGTTGTTAAGGCCGGCAAACTTGAAAGGCAGACAAAACTCCAGCACATTTCATACTTAATATATGAAATGTAAAAACAACATAATTATATTCCATTCTGTACCAGTGGTGACTGGTGACTTCTAAATCAGAAGAGGCAAAACTACATGACTGGTGTTTCATCAATCTGCCATGCAAAAAAAGGAGCTTTATTCATTTCTTCATCTAGCTAAGTAAAGGAAATGAATGAAATCAAGTCATTTTGTGTGTGTGGTGTTTTTTTTTTTTTTTGTTGTTGCATCCTATTAAATACATAAGAACATAAGAACATAAGAAAGTTTATAAACGAGAGGAGGCCATTCACCCCATCTTGCTCGTTTGTTGTTAGTTAGCTTATTAGTAGCTTATTGATCCCAGAATCTCATCAAGCAGCTTCTTGAAGGATCCCAGGGTGTCAGCCTCAATAACATTACTGGGGAGTTGGTTCCAGACCCTCATGATTCTCTGTGTAAAAAAGTGCCTCCTATTTTCTGTTCTGAATGCTCCTTTGCCTAATCTCCACTTGTGATCCCTGGTCCTTGTTACTTTTTTCAGGTCAAAAAAGTCCCTTGGGTTGACACTGTCAATACCTTTTAGAATTCTGAATGCTTGAATTAGGTTGCCGCCAAGACTGAATAGATTCAATTCTTTTAGCCTGTCTGCATATGACATGCCTTTTAAACCCGGAATAATTCTGGTCGCTCTTCTTTGCACGCTTTCTAGAGCAGCAATATCCTTTTTGTAGTGAGGTGACCAGAACTGAACACAATATTCAAGATGAGGTCTTACTAATGCATTGTACAGTTTTAACTGATTTACATTCAATACTTTTCAAAATCTATCAGAGCATCTTGTTGGCATTGTCTAGATGAAGACATTTGTGAGTCAACAAAAACTCCTAGGTCTTTTTCATAGATTCCTTCTTCAATTTCAGTATCTCCCATATGATATTTATAATGCACATTTTTATTTACTGCGTGAGGTACCTTACGCTTTTCTCTATTAAATGTCATGTGTCTGCCCAGTTATGAATCTTGTCTAGATCATTGAATGACCTTTGCTGCTGCAACAGTGTTTGCCACTCCTATTTTTGTGTTGTCTGCAAATTTAACAAGTTTGCTTACTATGCCAGAATCTAAATCATTAATGTAGATTAGGAATACCAGAGGATCTAATACTGATCCCTGTGGTACTCCACTGGTTACCACACTCCATTCTGAGGTTTCTCCTCTAATCAATACTTTATGTTTTCTACATGTTAACCACTCCCTAATCCATGTACATGCGTTTCCTTGAATCCCAACTGCTTTCAGTTTGAGAATTCATCTTTTATGCAGGACTTTGTCAAAAGCTTTCTGGAACTCTACATAAACCATGTCATATGCTTTGCAATTACCCATTATCGATGTTGCATTCTCAAAAAAATCAAGCAGGTTAGTTAGACACGATCTCCCTTTCCTAAATCCATGCTGACTGTCTCCCAGGATACCGTTACCATATAGGTAATTTTCCATTTTGGATCTTATTATAGTTTCCATAAGTTTGCATATAATAGAAGTCAGGCTTATTGGTCTGTGGTTACCTGGTTCAGTTTTGTTTCCCTTTTTGTGGATCGGTATTACGTTTGCAATTTTCCAGTCTGTCGGTACAACCCCTGTGTCAAGAGACTGTTGCATACAGTTGCTTGTTTAATGTTAGCAGCAATTATAGCAAGCAATTATTTCTGTGAGTCCCTTGTCATGCCAAACCATGCATTACTTTGAGATGTGTCAGCAGTTCATATTAATTTATTCATCATCATGGTTTAAATGTGAACTTTCGGCATTATAAATGAAATGTACTTTTTAGACATCAAAACAGTATAAAAACACCAAAACACAAAACAAGATGAAGATTAATTTAAATTAACACAGTTGTGATTACTTTCCATTCAGGTAACTCATGTAATATTTAAGTACCGTATGTATAATGTATTTAGAAACTAAAATTAAAGGTAGAACTATTTCAAACCATCAAAAAAAAAAAAAAACATCCTTCGCCATTTTCCATACTCTGCATGTATGCCTAATATGAGTTAAATATTATTAATAATACTAGCACAAATTGTTAGGTCATTATATTTCAATGCAATATTTTTAAATGACGTACTGTATTTTTTTTTTAAATATACAACATACTTACTGTATTCTATCTTTGAAAATGCCTGCAAGAGACAAGTACCAATTAAAGCTAATATGATGATAAAACAGCTGTGTTTAAAGCTTTAAATATATTGCGTTTTAAAAATGTTCCTACCATTACGATGAATTTCTTTTTTATTCTGGGGGGCTGAGTTGATCTTCAAAATAAAACTAGGGATCTGACTACATCACCTGTCATTGCTAGTACTGTTTGTGGTTATATAGCAGATAGGAGTTTGTAATGGAGGCTTGTCTCCTCTGAGGAAAAAAAAAACTCTCTGGCCTCCAATTAAAACCTGTGCTGTGAACATCATGTGATCTGCAACTGTTAGTACTGTGGTTACTAGCAGATAGGAGTTTATAACTGAGACTTGCCTCCTCTGAGGAGTCAGTATAGCTGTTGAATCAAGGGTTGAGGTTAAAATGTAATGTTTACTTGCATTTTAGACAATATTTTAGTTTTTGTTTTATTGAACATTCATATATTATAATACTGCATAACTATATTTCAGCAAATGCACAGTTCCCAAACAGATTTTGAAGATGCTGCTCAATGGTGAATAACAATTAATTGCAGGGTTTTAAAACAGGGGTCAAGTGAAATACAAACCTTTTAATAAAATGTTTTTATTGATTGAACGTGAAATCACTAAATTTTCAGGAGGCATTGCCTCCCTTGCCTCCTCCACTGCAACTAAGTAATAACACATGAGAAGGCTGGGTTGTTAGAATACAAAAACCCACGAGGCACAGCCCAATATAATCTTTACAATAAATATGCATTAACAACAAAATGTGGAATTTATGATAACGAGCAACCACCCTGACACAATATTCTCTTATATAGATGCTATGTTACAGTACAAAGTAAAAAAACGTTGGTGGCTAAAATCTACTAATTAAAAGTTAGGGTACTTACAAGGATTCAGTCAGTCCTTGCAGATGTACTACACTATTAAGATTTCTGTTAAACTTTTTCTCACATTCAGCATTCTGTGTTAATCTAATACACACACACACACACATACACACACGCGAAACAGGTACAAAATACACAGGCCACACACATGGCGGTAACCAGCTATAAGGACATGGAAAAGTACAAAAGACTTCTTAATTTTCTCTGTTGGTTTGCTGTGTAACATAGATTTGGAGGTTGAATAGTCAATATTAAGCAGTCATATAAATACTGCCAGCTAGAGCTTGAATCCTAAGTTTGACCTCGGTAGAATGTCAGCTCTGGTTAGATGCTGTTCATATGAAGTTCAGAATTGTCGCATGCATAATTTAAATCCTGATTTATCAATCTTGCACATGATATCTACATTTCTAGATAGGTGTTAATAAATCGCAATGTCGCTAAAAATGTCCGCACATGGAATTTTGCATTTAAAGCACCGCTACATAGCCATGTATGGTAAATGCAGCCATCTGCCACTGCTCCATTTTCTAAGCGAGTGCCCACATTGCTGTTTTGAAGAATAAATGAATTGTGGGTTCCACCTGGGCATTTAACCACAACATTTAGTTGACGGTGACAGGCATCAGATATAACCTGCACATTAATTGAGTGGTACTGTTTTCTGTTTAAGAAATTAAATGAAATCACTCCTTGTGCTTTAATTGCTACATGAGTACAGCCTACAGCGCCGTATTAGCGAACCTAGCAATTGAATGTAAATCCCTTTTTACTCCAATCTGCTGTTCTTCCATGTAGGGAAATTGAATGTACTGTGGACAGGGTGAAATGACTAAATCCAAAATCCCAGGCATCAGTGCACTAAAGGAGGTTTGTAAAATGCCAGTTATGTCTCCAATCTGCCTTTGAAAGCTATCATAGGTCAAAAAAGCCAATAATAGGAGACAGAACTTGAAAATGTGACGGATGTGTGCGCTTAGTGTGTCTGTGCAACCTATGACCCAACATCTCACACAATTTTCTTAGGACTGCCTTTGGAAATGGGTACCTTTGAATTCTTCTTAGTCCAGCAGAATGGTGAAAAGTGGTGGGTTTTATGCTAAAAACACAACATTTTGCACATGTATAGAGTTTGACATACTTAACAATATTAGATATAGACCCAATTGAACATTTTCAAAATGGTCACTATTTTCAAGATGGCCACCATGCATGAAGTTGTCAGCACATAGGTTCTAGAGGCACATCATGCCACGATCAAAAGAAATTCCTGAAGACCTCTGGAAAAAAGTTGTTGTTGATTCAAAAGCTGGTGTAACATCTTCAAACACATTTAATGTCTCCCATGCAGTTTTCTTTCCTCTGTTTGCAAAAACAGATGTCTGGTCACACCCAGTGAAGGCATGAAATGCAAGTAGAGATCTTGCCTTCTGTGGGCCCAATGATTGGGAAATGGCATGTACAGGGAGGTACCTGAAGTGCTTCAAATGCAATCCACAGTTCAATCAAGTTCATCTGCCGGATCATTGCAATGGCTAACACCAACACATCTGTGTCAACTGTGCATACCATCACTTTTGTGTAGCCTTGCTTGGCAGTATCATCCACATGGAGGAGGAGTCTGGTGTCAGCTTCTTCATGACTGCACGGCGATAGGCCACTTGTATCAACCCTTGATTTGCTGCAGAGGACCTCTTCTCCTTTATTTGAAATCGTCTGCTGCTGTTGCTCACATTCAGTTGTGGCTGTTTGCTCAGCCGGGTAGTTGAAGAGCTCAGATTTCTTGTCATCAACTCTGAGTAATGCTGCCCTGGTAGTCTTGTATTAGGCTGGATATGCCTCCACACCCTTTACCTCATTTGCTGCGTGTCATAGCTTTGAGGCTGTCAGGTACATATTCATCCAAGATAATGTCTACTCTGCTCTCATGTTGTAGTTGTTTTTTTGACATATAGCAGGAAGACCTTTTTAGCATATTCCTGAAATGTCTTGGAGGCACCAGGCTTCAGCATGTTGATAATGGCAGCACCATCAAGAAGCAGAACATCAACAACAGGGGTCTCTGCTGGAGCATGAGACAGCTTTTCTAGACATTGCAACAAGTCTGACTTGCATCCAGAGCGTAGTATTCCACACTGTGACAGTGCAGGTGGAAAAGTTTGGTTTTCATGATGAAAAAATGTAATCAAATCTCCATCACAAACCTGGCAGGACACATGAAGTTGTGAGAACAAAGATAAATTTTGCTTCATTGAAGCGATCTATTGTTCCTCTTTAGACATTGTTCTAGGTGGATGGCAAATGAAGAGGGGGAACTTGTTTCTTTTTACTGGAACAAAGAGACTTGGTTCTCTTGTCAAGTCGCTCATCCACAAAGCTCTTATACTGTTCCTGACCCATTTTCTTAATGTGTCAAACAGCTTCTGCCACATGACAATCTACTATGTCCTGTGTGTCCAACACAAAATAGGTCTTCACTGTGTTCCATAAATGGGTTGCCAATTTCTTCAACTGTGTCACATAAAGCTTTCATTGTTTCCTGAATGACCTGGACTCCTTTCACTTGTTCCTGATTGCGAATGTCCGGCCCTTTGCTCTGCTTGCGTTTGATGAGCTCTTGGGATGACTCAAACTCATTGATAACTGTGGCCATCTCTGGCCCAGACACCATCCAACATAGCAGCTGAGATGTGTTTTCAGTGAGGCTGACTGCCAAAGTTTTAGATAACTGTTTCATAGCTCTAAAGTTCCAAACCGTAATGACTCTTTAGGATGTTTTGCATTGCTATTTGCATGGACCATATTAAAGATCCCTACACAATAATCATTTTATCAAACACATACCCAACAAATGTGTGTTTCTTTAGCAATTTAAATAGCTATCCAGAAATATTAAGCACTATATTAATTGAACAAACTTTATAAGAGGTTTGTCCACACCTTAAACCCCTCTTATGGATGAGTAAGTAAAAAGCCTTTGGGCTCAATGATTAGTTATGATCACAATGTTTTTAAATCATGTGTCAGAGTGATTAACAGTGTATGTTACACTAAGTGTATGCTTTATAACCAAAAACAGTGATCAATATGTGATTTACAACCAAACATCAGTAAAAGTCTGAATTTTAAGCAGGCATCATCATGAGTTCGCCATCTTGAAAATAGCGGCCATTTTTAAAAACATTTCAATTGGGTCCATATCTAATATTACTAGGTCAACCTCTATACATGTGCAAAAGTTGGTGCTTTTAGCATAAAACCCACATTTCCTTAAAATATCGGCACCAGTCTGCTGGACTATCTGTATTTGCTGTGAATAACGTCATATCCCGAAATACTCTCGCACTACCCGCTCCTCCTGTTTTGACAGTCTTCAACAAGAAAGTTGTTATGGAACTCCACGCCTTCAAAAGCACACGAAATATATGCTAATATTTTGGAAGACGAGACTCCCTTTTCAAAGCGCGTAGAAACAACCAATCAGCAGCTACAATGCGTCGCGGCAGCTTTTGTCGAAATTCTCTTTTTACATTTATTTTCTGTTAACATTAGTTTATGAATAATCTTATTTGCTTTTAAACCAATTAAACTGTTACAAAACAATTACTGTACTATTATTTAGTCCATTCGTTTTAACTCTGTACATGGGTCCTGTAGCAGTGCTAAAATATAAACTGCCTTTTTTTCTTTACATATTTATTCGAAACCTCGCGCTTTTAAACCAATTAAATCGTTACAAAAAACGACTATTTTATAGTCCATTCATTTTAATTCCGTACATGGTTTTCTTGTACTAGTGCTAAAATATACACTGCCTTTTTTTCTTTATATATATAGAAAACAATACGGCTGAAAACAAAACAGTATTCGGTATTCAGTTTGAAATTACAGTTTAACATTCTCACGCAAACGTCTGTGTTGATAAATCACTTTCTGTTTCAATGTGCATACGCACGGTTTATAAAGGAATACTTATATAGCACCAGATCAGCTGCGTACTGGGTGTTTTACACATTGAAAAAAATATGAATTACATATGATATTTCAATCTAATGCGTAACGAATAGCAATTTTGCTGAACATCTTAAGTTCACATGTTATAAAGCTTTAGCGGAAATAAATAATGGTTAATAGAAATGTTGGGACAGCTAATTGTAGCCACGTGACCAATAAGTCTGTGTAATAACTCACTTTTAATGAGTGTTTGTGACTGGTAAATACCGACTGGATTCTTGATCTTCAGGATTTCTCGGCGCCGTCTTAACCTTACCTACCAATTTATTTATCTGTGAAACGGATTTTTGGAAGGTAAATCTGTATAATAAATACAATATTCTGAGTTGGAGTCGGAATGTTTTAAGTTGCTATAGCAATAAGGAATACAACATAATCGTTTATTTATTTGTATTATGGAGTGAGGCAAGGGAGCGCACATGCCCGATGCGATCAATTTGCTACTCGATTTTCAGTCACATCATCGAGCAGTGTGTTACGCTTTGCGATGCGATTTTACAGGATTGGCTGATCAATTTCAGTCAACTCGTAAAGTTTAAACGTGTTTAATATTTTGCGATATGATTCCCTCCCTATAAAAACAGTAACAGCCTATTACTAGTGGGAGGAGGAGACTCAGTGAACGCAGTAAATAACTACATCGACCTCTTGGACTGTATTGATATTATTAAGGTTGAAATAAAGGCCTGCGAAGAAGACATTGTTGGATTTTTTTCTGGTTGAAAATAGAATGTAAGTTTTTATTGTAAAAACTAAATTTTTGAACAGTAATTCAAAGTAACGTTACACTTAAAATGCAATCTTGTAGTTAATGCATAACTCATAAGTTGTCGTTAAATTATATACTGTTTATTTAGAAGTACTCATGGTAATGTTACATATTACTCACCCAAAATACATTTTATGCACATACTGTTTAAACTGGGGAGTAAATTACTCAATGACCCAAAACCTTATCTGGAGCGGTGGTTATCATAAGCATACAGCAAAAGCAATTTTGCCTACAGGTGTGTTCATGAAACATATTTTAAAAAAAGAAAAAAAAAACACGCAATTATACACGCACGTTTTTCATACTATTGTTCTTTGCGCATATTCTAAACATAAACAATAGAAAGGTATTGTGTGTGGTGTCAAAAGGCCAGTTTAAAAATGTAAACGAATACAATGTAAAAGAATACAATGATATAACGTAACAACAAAATCTACTTGTCGGTCCTCATGCTCTTATATTGAAGGTGGCCAGTCCGTTGCTACTTTGTAGTTCTGGCACGACTTAGCAACAGCACAAAATGTACCTCACAGATGTGTGCTGGTTTGTTCAACATGTGCACCATGTCGACTGCAGTTATGCCCTCATTCTAGAATCTCTGTTGTTGACTGGTCGATCTCTGCAGGGGGAACTGTAGTTGGCTGCGAGCGCTGTCACTAATGTCATATCAGGCTTGTGATGCAAGAGAAAAGGAAACCGAGGCAGCGAGGGTACAAAGTCCGTATTACAACATTTAAAAAACAAGCCTATTTCGATAACATGTAAACTGCGACATATTTTAAAGTTTTTTTTTAAATGTAAACCTGCATTTGTATACAATATTTTCTTTGTGCAAATCAGTGGTTAATTTTAAGTGTATTGTTTACACGATCACATGATTAAAGAGGTCAAAATGAACTTGGCCGAAGAAAAAATAAAGGCTTGCGGTCTGATCATTTGTATATGCTAAAAAAAAAAAAAAAACTCCTAGAAAAATATAATATATATTCTCTTGACTGGCACCACCCAAGTATGACTTACCCCTAGCTTTGAAAAAAAATAACAATAACAAAACAATACATTCTCAAAACGCATGTTAATATGTTGACATAATAATCATACAGGCTAAATATGTTTATTTACCTTGCAGAAAAGCACACTATCTTTCCCTGCATATAGACATTCCATTGTTTTCGTAAACAACCCATTCCTTCTTCAATTTAAGGAAACCTATGCTTGTGTGGTACGCAAGTACAGTACGAGCATAAATTAGTATCAATCCAAAAGTGAAATTAAACTTCAGCGTACAGTAGGACCATAACTTAGGTCTCAATCCAAAAGCGAAATTAAACTTCAGCCACACAACAGCTTCACATGATCCAAACATCACTGGCCTTAATAAGAGTGCTTCCTGTTATATATATATATATATATATATATATATATATATATATATATATATATATATATTATATATATATATATATATAATATATCTTATATAATATATTAGAATCGTCTTTACTGATAATAATGTCACTTCTCTTTATCCAAGGCTATTTGGTTCTATGCAACTGTTGAACGTTTCTCGTTAAAAAAAAAAAAAAAAAAAAAAAAAAAAAAAAAAAGTTTTTGGCGTCCAGTAACAAAACTAAAACTTAATTTGGTTGTGTTCAGAGTCCAGATCGAAAGCAAAACAAGTAAAGGAAATTGTGATCTGACTGGAAATCCCCTCCCGTTTTGTTTGTTTCGCGTTAGCCTGCGCCTTTAGAGGGCGTTGTGCAAGAGATCTGAGAAGCACGGAAGTCTGATAAAATCTTATTGGTCCACAGATCTGCTTTCATCATTTCTAGTAAACTGAATTTCATTTTCACTTCCCTCCACCACCACTGCTGTGCTACAGTGTGTGCACGGCGGCTAAGGAGAGGGACACAGGTTCGTTGTTGCTGGAACTCAAAGGTCATTCTTTCTGCAGCAACCTGATTGTTCGACACAGCGATGTTTGCTGTAACAGCTGAACACACACAATGGTTTGTGCTGTATGTGCTTGCTGCATGTACTTTGCAATCATTCGTATTATTGAATTATTTTACTTTGTGATCCATTACTGCAGGCACAAGTCTTACTCGTTTTCAGAGTTAATAATAGCCCCAAAATCTTGTTTTGTTTTGGCCACTGGTTCAACAAGGTTTACTGTATATTGCAGCGATTTTCATAGTTTTAATATTGTATTTAGTGTCATGATGTACGACACTAACATAGCACTTCATATTCATAATAATTACACATAAAAGTACAATTATTTGTGGAAAGCAGGAGAAATGTATCAAACTGATCTCGAGGTGGTAGCGTAAGTATGCATCAAATCTGGTGAGCGGTATTCTGATGGATTCTCCAAAATAAAGTTAAACTGCATTATTCTGGCTTTAAAAGCCCATGCAATATATAACATGTTTTCTTTTTTTAATGATCTGTAATAGTACTCTAACACGATTACAAATATTTATGTGGTCCCGATATTTGTTTAATTTAGGAGTAGTCTGTGAAATGTTTACATAAGGGGTACCAGAAGCTAGCAGAACAATTAGGTTAAAGTTTTGAAGTATTTGCCGACTTTAAAAACACAAAAGCTTCAGTGAAAACGACGACCGTGACGTTACACACTTTATTACCATAACATGAGACCTATGAATGACATTTTCGATTTTGTTATAAACCAGTGGCGTGCTTTAAAGAGACTGGTCAATGTTGACACTACTATGACGTTGATGTTGACCCTGTCCCGTATTCCTCCCTGTGGACGTGGTCACGCTTCTGTTATTATGAAGTAATCATTTAGCAGGCGCTTTTTATCCAAAGCGCTTTACAGAGACTAGGGGGTGAACTTTGCATCACAACTGCTGTTGCAGAGTCACTCGCAATAGGACATCGGTTTTACTTCTCATCGTGTTATTTTGCTGCTATGCCATTATAAAGTTACTTTTATTGAATCCCAGGGTGTCGGCTTCAAACTAGTGTCAGATACAGAACTATATTAACAAACAAAGTGTTGTTTGCTATAACATTTTTTAATTTATTCCCAGCAGGCTCAGTATTTTTCAAAATTCAATTACACCATATATATGCCAATAACCTAATTATTTTAAAGCACTTTTCAACTCTTGATTGTGAAAATAGTAACAGTTAGCTGACTAGACCAAGGAAAAAGAAAGGAATAGCACAGTCACCATATCATCTGTATCTCCTGGAGGGAACCTTCGTGTAAACTAAATGCATTTTGCAACTGTTATTAAATTAATTTGCCAAGGCGACACTAGTCTACATGTTGCTATAAAAATGTAGAAAGGGATACTGTTTTTTTGAAGAAAGTGACGTATAAGCTACAAGTTTCGGGCAACTTTGTTGCAAGCAACTGTATCAAAAAAGACGACTGAAAGCACAACTTGGGAACGTAAACGTAACACACCGCTGCAGCTTAACATGAACATTTTAATGCTTCAGCATCGGTAACGAACCGGCTTTTTATTTATTTATTTATTTATTTAGTAATTTCAATAGACTATAATGTCAACACAAATGTTTCAAGGAATATAATATTAATAATGGGCCTATACCACCTATAAAAGAAAAAATACCACCCTGAAAAAGAATCGATAAAGACACTCTCTCACAATATCCCACATCCGCATCGCATTCATCATCTCCGCCATTTCTTTTTGTTTTTTTGCCAGCGAAGAAGCTAGTCACGTGACTTTTTACCTCACTTTCATTGGCTGATTTATTCTGCGCTGCAATGTTGCTTCTACAAAATCAGCAGTCCTTTGATACAGTTGCTTCCAACAAAGTTGCCCGAAACTTGTAGCTTTTACGTCACTTTATACTATTTAAACAATTGTAGATATCCATATCTATTTCAAATAAACTACTGTGATTGTTAGGTCTCCATTTGAAAGAGAACATGAATAAACACACTATTTGTCTGGTTAATTGAAATCCTGAGGTATGCCCCTTCCTTACCATATCTCTTGGTTGTTGAAATTTCTAAACCCAGCAAATATTTTATCCTAAAGTGGTGGTGCACAACTTCAGGCCTTCGAGGCGCAGTTAGGTCAGGGTTTTGTTCTAATTAGGTCCTGCTTGGAATAAAGGCCTGGACTGGAACGGATTTCCAGAGTTGGCAGGGATGCAGCACTCCCCTAAAGCGTTATCTTTAATGCAAAATGAAATTCGCAAACCCCTTTAGAATGCCCTGGAATTGCTCCCTTTCCCAACAGCACATTATGATGGATCTGGGCCTTGCTACTCTTCCAATGGTGTAGTCAGCACAACAGAGCGTGTGTGGTGTTCCAAAAAAAAAACAAACAAAGAAACCATTTAACTTGGCCAGAATGCAGCTTACGTAGTTAACAGAACAACCTATCACAATTTAATATGGTGCTTGGTTGGGTTTCCCCTGCTGCTACAGGAGTTAGACTAAGAGATCAACTGAAAACATTACACTTAAGAAAAAAAACTTCTTTGTCAGCCAAATAGGCCCTGTACAGTGCTCTTTATTTTGCTATCTGACATAGTAATTGTACAAGTTACTGTCGACATCGTGAATCAACAAATTTCATAAATTATCTAATTGTAAATTATCAATCGAGCACTGTACTGTACTTGGGCTCCGGGAATCACTAGTTACTTTCACTATAATAATAATAATAATAATAATAATAATAATAATAATAATAATATTATTATTATTATTATTATTATTATTATTATTATTATTATTATTATAAACACTATGCCCATGTCTTCTGAGTAAAATGTAAATATCTTAACATCTTATACCAAACAAGGTATTGACCTCTGAGCCACTGGAAGTCCAATTTAAAAAAAATCAGGAAAACATTATTTGTTTTGTTCTGTTCAATTTTGCTGCACATTATTTAATATAGAATATATCTGACTTCTACATCAACTTAATGTGACATATTAAAAACAATGAATTTAGTGAAGGGCCCCAATACGTAAAAATATAGGACTTTTACAATTTACTGTCAACATGGCCTAACAGTAAAGAAAGCAAATGATGAAATAATGAGGGAACACTGTATCAGGGTAGGGAGCTGATAAGCTTAGTGTTCTTGGTTTTAATCTACACTAATAAAAGTAATGAAATTAATGGAGGTGAAGTTCAACAGCAAACATACCCAGAAGAGGGCAGCAAATTCCACTTGAACAGCTACTGTAGTAATAATTACAATTTGCAGTATTGCTGAACTGATTATTCTATTAAACATATAACAGTAGGGTCAAAGACATTCACAGAACTCTATGGGGCAAGCTTGCTGAGGAAACTCATCCCATTGCTGTGCCTCACTATGCACACAACTCACAAACAAAAAGAGAGCAGACAAGGTTAGAACTTCAAAAGCAGTCTGTTCATTAAAATTTGAATCAGCTTTGTTCTAGATCTCCTAGACACTCCAGGCACAGGCATCAAACCAACTACGCACTCCCTTATAAAAGTTTACCATAGTAAAAGTATAGCAAACTGTAATAAAGCCCAGAGAGGTATGGTAATGCATGGTTAAGTATACCATTAAAAAACCATGGGAAAACTGCTAAATTACCATGCACGTTTACCTTGATAAAGTCATATAAATATAAAACAAATAAAGGAAACTTCAGTCATGTAATATTTGCATCATACATGTATGTGTTGTTACTTAAAATAAATATTTTTATTATTGTAATCCTATCACCGTTACTGTAATTGCATTTTTTGGATTTGTGAAAGGGTGGTTTTATTTGACAAAATACATTTCCTTTGTTAGCCTGGACATAATACATGGCATTTGTTTTTTTGCATGGGAGTAATCGACAAATGTAGCAGACTGAAAGTGTATCGCCACTGAATGATTAACCCTTGTGAGGATCTTCATTAGCTCAAGCTTCTTGCTGTGCTCATTTAGCATTTCACAAAGGGTCCCGATGAAAACTGAACCAGAAACTGGGTTTCTCCAAGAGTAATATCCTGAAGGAAGTAAATGCGGAAACACTTTGAATAAGAAACCAAATACTCTTCTTCTGTTCATCAAACTACCACAGTGTTTGGTATATTTAGTAGTTAGGATTTTTGATACACTTTCAGCACCCCTGAACTAGACTGACTGAGAAGAAAAGTAGGTCTTTGTTATGAGTGTATCTAGGCTGATCAGCAAACAGGACACACCCTACATACTCCTACAGCTAAATGTAGAATACCACTGCCAAGCAGCTGCTCACCAAAACATGAGTGAACAGGAAAGGGAGAGCCAAAATAATCCCTGTTGCTAGTCTACAGACTGACCCTGTAAGGCAACAGCAGTGTATACTGTATAATAGATTTTCATAAATCTAGAGGTCCTTGCTGCATGGAGACTTGCCAAACTCTTAAGACCCTTGTATTAAGAATTGCAAACTGTGCCTGTAAACTGTAATTAGTAAAATAATTTCAAGTAATAAGATATTGTAACTAGATTTTTTTATAAGTAACTTGTAATGAAGGGATTACCTTTTAAAAGAAACTTCCCCAAAATTGTACTGTATGTATCTACCTGAAGCTGTGGAATGCACACACAAGAAGTCAGCTTCTGGTGTTTCATTGATTTCAGTAGTTTCCTGTTCTGCTGAGTCTGTCTCAATGCCTGAATCGTATTCCGTTCCCCTGCAGGCCTGGTAAGATGAGAAGGATGTTAGAAGAGGGTGGCCACAGGTTAATTATGACGATTTTGGACAATTATTATTATTTTTTAACACAGATACATTGTACCTATGTCTTTTGTTTTAGTGATGCAGGACTAGCAGGACCAAAATACACTGTGGCATCATAAACAGACCAACTGAAGCTTTGCAACTGGAGCCAAATTGTCACCATATATTATATTGAATGTGCCATCTGGGTAATTGTTGTGCTACTTCTCTCAAGACTATATTATACAAGTTTACATTATACAAAAACAGACTGTGGGTGAGGCTTCAATATCAAAGTATTTCAGCTAGGTAAGGGACATTGGGTTATATGTCCATTGTCGGCCACTTCTACTAAAGGAGCTGGTTGAATAAAATGAGAGGTAGCAAATATATGCCTGAAAATGCTAACATGGTACAGCAACAACAGTTTTAATCACATAACAGAAAATCACATAAGTTCAGCCAGCACAAGGGTTCTAAATGTTGGGGTCAGACTGACACCACTAAAAAGCTCTTTGTATCTTCCCTTCATATGTCATGAATCACACATACTGTAAAAGGAACTGTCTCGTTTGCCACATACCTCTTGCCGGTAACAATATAAAAAAAAGTCATTTTGTTATACATTTTGTAACATGAGTATATGTTTGTGGAATACTGCCATTCCAGAATGTTCCAAGCACAACTGTACCTGTATAAAGAAGAGTTTTGGTTTCCCAAGCAAGCTTGGACACCTTTCACCTGTGAAGAGACTGGCTAGCAGTCTTATTTTAATCTCCTTGTCTGTTCCAGAAATGTGCCCCTCTCTTCCGTGGCTAAGAAGCACACAGACAAAACATGCCAGCTCTCTGTGGTCCTTTTTGGCAACTGGGATCAAGCAAAAGACAAGACCATGTAAGCTAATGTGAATGTGTGCCTAAGAGAAACTTCATTTCCAGTAAGAACATGACTTGCACTATTATGGTAAAAGCAAGTGGTTGTTTCAGAAGAATCTTAGTTATTGTTGTTTGTCAGAATTGCAGTATTTAGAGAAGCAAAAAAAAAAAAAATAGCTTCTATCACTGATGTTCTGAACAGCTGATTGTTTTCAACAATTAGTTTCATATAAAATGTATTTTCAGCAGCCACTTTCCTCAGTTATTTAGGACTGGAATTATTTATGTATTGCATACTTGTCAACTAGATAGCTGATAGTTACAGACAGCTGTGATAAAATATTTCTCAGTTTCCGATAAACTAAATGACTATTTTCCCTAAAGACCCTTGTGCCTGTTGGCTTTAATTATAAACATCAGATATTGTTGATATATTCGGTACATACCTGTCTCTAAGAGTTCATACATTTTATTAGCTGTAAGGTCCTTCACAACCTCCACCTTAAACCCCAGTGCTCTGAAGGTAACTTCCAACTTTCTTGCATCTTCATCAGTGCCATGCCGTTTAGACTTACCTTAGAAGTTACCCAAAACAGAACATTAGCATTGTACAATGGAATACATAATTAACATAAATACATAGGAATTGTAGAGTAGGAATTGTAGTAATATTAGTAGCTTTTTTCACTTGCATGAAATCATTAGTTGTAAAACTCTAGCAAACATTGGCAATTTGAATGTTATGTCTATTGTGTTTTGTTGAAGGCTCTTAGCTGTCCGGCTTATGGAGTATTGTTGGTCTGCTGATAGTGTTGGCTAGGTAGGATTGTTATTCTTATAAAATAAGTAGTTCTCATTCACCTACAGTGAGGTTTGAATCAGGTTTGTATTTGCATGAGGTTGTGTAAATTTAATTGAGATAATTTAATACAATACTTTTTTGAAAATATTTGTGTGGTTACTTGAATGTCTGAAGTTATATACTGTAGGTAATTTAGTTGAAAATAAAATTACCTCAGGTAACCACTTTTGAAGTAACAGTTTTGCAGAGCTTTTACGAGAATCATGTTATCCAAGAATCTTGCACTTTAATTAATCTAAATGGCAAATAAGCATTTCTTTATATTCTACACTACTACCGATAAATTGGGTATCCTTTACTTTTTTTTAGTAATGTACTGAAGAAAAAGGTAATACTGAAATCTATCTCAACCCTTACCTTGGACATTCTCATTGTTAATTATGATGCATTTCCCAATGTTCTTATAGTACATGTTGTACTGGTAAGTGCAAGGATCTTCTGTTTTTTGTTCACAGCTCAAAGTATTTTTGCCTTCATCCATGGTATTCCCTCACAGTATCAATGACATGCTGGTGGATGCTATATAAAATGTACAGCAGAAACAATCACACTAGCAAATGGTCTTGTCATCTTTAATTTCAACATGTTTTTTGATGCTGTATTGTTTTTACCCTTCTTTATTTTTCTTCATTGACCATGACCGATTGTCAGGGGGGGTTCGTGTCACGTCTGACCCCAGTTGGAACCCCGGTTTTAATCTTTTTGACCAAATTGATCCCTGAAGGTGGTTAGGGGGGTGTCGTAAGGGTTCATTGGTAATGTTGGTGCTTGTGAATTTTACTGGTCGTGCACCATGAAGAATAAAAGTACTGGTACTGGCTACAGTCAAGCACAGTGCAGATGGTCACTTTGCAAAATTAGAAAAACAGTTAACTAGGGACTCACAATCAGATTCCAAGTACTAACTTTTTTTTTTTTTTTTTTTAAGTTCCCATAATCTGCAACATGATTTTCAAACAACCCTAATGTATTAATGAAAATTTCCGTATCTCTTGGTATAAACTTTTACTGTACTAAAATAATTTCTAAACCACCTTTCACGACATTTCGATCAGTTAAAACATTACTATTTTATCAATTACAAAGCAAGTTAGTACTATAAAAACAAAAAACCTTACCCTGTTTGTTTTACAGATAATCCAGTAAATGCAATGCTGCTTGTGCAAGGAATATTCTGAGAGCCTTACACCAGCACATCGATAGTATCCTCTCACTTCTCAGCTTAAATGTGCACAGTAAAGAGTTTACGAAGCACTACTATGCCCATTCGTAAGGATGGCTGCCAGGGTCCAGGAAAAGGATTTATGTTCCATGTTAATGTTTTATAGAGTAGATTTGAACTACTCTCAAAACAAACGAGCCCAGCCCTCTGGTACACTGTAAGAGGCTTCGTGTTGACATGGTGTGGCGAGGCTGGAAGCCTGCCTGTAAAAAAATTAATATATTGTGTGTTTTGTTGAAATAATGTTTGATATACTTTGAATGTAAATTTGGCACAGATGAGGTTTAAATCCCTGCCAAATCCACGTGCAGAATGTGGCTGGGTCTTAATTGATTAATTGATGATAAATTAAGCCCAGCCACAAGGTTTAAAAGAGGAGTCAGATGTTCAATATTATACTGATGGCCAAACGTGCAATATTATACTGATGAGGGTAATTAAAAATCCAATAAACAAACAAAAAAAAAGGTCATGTTGTCAATTAAAGTGTTTTATTATATACAACATTTAGTCTGTGGTCACTAACATTATTCTATATAATGTGTTTTGATTGCGGTGTTTGGGTGTGGGATTTTGATTTGTATTTTGGATTGGTTTGTTTAAATCTTTGTTTTATTTCATAAAAGTGCTTAGCCGCACTGAACTGCAGTCTTCCGCTTCTGAGTCTGCTATTTCTGCTGCTGACCAGCCTTCACTGCAATGTAATTCTACCACACGATTTCTAAAATGATTTTTAATTTATAGATTGATTTCCATTGCCTTCTTTGTAACCTGTCTACTTGGGGTTGTTTAGTGTGAAGTATGGTTAATTCTAATGAACTTTGGATCTACAGAGTAAGGTGTGCTGAGTCACAATTTACTGTCCCTTTATTGTGTATCTTGAAAGAAAGGTCAACAAAGAGGCCAATATTTTACAAGAAGGAAACACACCTTATTAAACAATGGGAAACTGATTAACCACCTGCCATACTGGGGGGGGGGGAGGATTTTACCTTTGTTTCAAACGACTTACTGTTCTGAATTTTAAAGTAAGAAAGCACACAAATAAAACTGCACAACAATCATTAATACCTGATTATATTGGCCAGCCTGTCACAAGCCAACTTTCGAAAGTATATAAAACAAAATCAGCTTCTGTTGGTTTTATATGTTTATATTAATAATGCTTACCATTCGCTTTCAGCAAGTGTCTTTACAGTTGGTACCCACCTGCATTCTATGATTCTCTCAATAAGTTCCATTTCAGGTGGTGTTCAATGAATATTAATAATTTCATTGCATTGTTTTAAGCTCTGGACATATTGATGATATTAGATTTACACATATTCATTTTACTACATTTACAAACCATTTGTTCTGAAATGACATTCTCTTAATATTATGTCCCATGTGATACTTTGTTTTTGTTCATTTTTAGTTTGTACTGGATTTATTAGATTAGCTCACAAACTTATTTTAGAATATTGGGTTATATTACTGCTAGAATTGTATTTGTAGTTTATGCATTTTCTTTTTTTATTCAGCCAGTACATTAATAGAGTTCTTCTGCTTAAACCAATCACATTTAATATAAATGTTTTTTTTTTTTTACAGTCTTCCTTCATAGTACCATCAAGAATAGGTCAGAGGCCAAATGTGCAATATTATATTGATGAGGGTAATTAAAAATCCAATAAACAAAAAAAAAAGGGTCATGTTGTCAATTGAAATGTTTTATTAACAACACTGTGTAACTATTTTTATTTTTTTTGGTTCCTGGGTAGTAAGTGTTATTTCCTAATTGCTTATGCCTCAAAAGTATAGAAAATGGCTATTATTCCCCACAAACTTTGCTTTTGTGACCAGGACAGTGATATTTTGAAATTTACCTATTTTCCGGAACATTCCAGATAGATTCAGTGCTGAGTAAACTTGGAGTAACTTCTAGAACTTTCTAGTAATATAAATAGTAGTATAAATACAGGGGCCTTAAGCCCACCAGTTCAGTTCAGTTCCAGCTGCCTAAGTGGATACATATCTGCATTTTTCTGAGATGGCATCAAGAGGCTGCAAGCATCCGGCAGACGCATTTTGCTACGTCTGCGGCCAATTTATCAAGACAAGAGCGAAAAAGTACTCCGTGGAAGCATCTGCTAAGATGTGTGAGGCCTACAAGGCATATTTCGGCATGCCTGTCGGGGATCAAGACAAACCCTGGGCACCTCATTTCACCTGTGAGCACTGCAAAAAAACTCTGGAATGTAAGATGGACAATTGTTGCTTAGAATTTTATGTTATAAAATTTGTTAAAATTGTAAAAGTTTTTAATTTTAAAATGTTTTACAATTTTCAGTGTTATTGAAAAAAGATATCATATATGAAAAATGTTGCGAGAATCTCTTACACATTAGTCATAGGTGAAATAAATGTATTTTTGTAGGATGGTACAGAGGGGAAAAGACAGCCATGAAGTTCGCTATCCCAAGAATATGACGGGAACCCACTGACCACTCAAGCAACAGCTACTTCTGCATGGTGGACCCAGTGCCACACTGCCATGAGCTCCCCGTACCCATTCCTCCGGAGAGAGAGCAGCTGTCTTTAGAAGAGAGCAGCAAGTCAGAGAACGAGGAAGACGCTGTAGATCCAGATGACAATTTCAGAGGTGGAGCTGAGGAGAGAAACCCATACTACCCCAACCAAAAAGACCTCAACAACTTGATTAGAGATCTTGGTCTCACCAAGTCCAATGCCGAGCTTTTGACGTCTAGGCTCAAGCAGTGGAACTTGTTGTATGAAAGTGTGCAAGTCGCAGATCAGAGGAAGCGTCACCAACCTTTTTCCAGCTTCTTCACCCATCAAGATGGGCTCTGCTTCTGCCGCAATGTGATCAGTCTGTTCGAGGCAATCGGAATCACCTGTAACCAGAATGAGTGGCGCCTCTTCATTGACAGTTCATCCAGGAGCCTCAAAGCCGTGCTGCTCCATAATGGTAACAAGTACCCGTCTCTTCCCCTGGCTCACTCGGTGCACCTCAAAGAGGATTACAACAGCATCAAAACCTTGCTGGACGCCTTGAAGTATGATGAGTATGGCTGGGAGGTCATAGGAGACTTAAAAATGGTGGCATTCCTGATGGGTCTCCAAGGCGGTTTTACCAAGTTTCCCTGCTATCTTTGCCTTTGGGACAGCAGGGACACCAAGGCGCACTACCACAGGTGGGACTGGCCACAGCGGACCGAGTTCTCTGTGGGGAGGAACAACGTCAAGTGGGAGCCACTGGTGGACCCCCGGAAGGTGCTGATGCCACCACTGCACATCAAATTGGGCCTTATGAAACAATTTGTCAGAGCTCTAGATAAGGAGTCGGCAGCCTTCAAGTACTTTCAAGACTTCTTCCCTAAGCTGTCTGAGGCAAAGGTCAAAGCCGGTGTCTTCGTCGGACCACAGATAAAGAAGATCCTGGAGTGCAATGAATTCCCCAAGAAGCTCACTAGTAAGGACAAAGCGGCTTGGAACAGCTTTGTCGCAGTGGTTCGGGGCTTCCTGGGCAATCACAAGGCTGAAAACTATGTGGAGCTGGTTGAGACTCTGGTGAAGAACTACGGCACAATGGGCTGTAGGCTGTCCCTCAAAGTCCATATCCTTGATGCTCATCTTGATAAATTCAAGGAGAACATGGGAGCATACTCGGAGGAGCAAGGCGAGCGCTTCCACCAGGATATACTGGACTTTGAACGCCGCTACCAAGGACAGTATAACGAGAACATGATGGGAGACTACATTTGGGGGCTGATTTGTGAAAGTGATTTACAGTATAATCGTAAATCTCAAAAAACTACTCACTTCTAAATCTTTTGTAGTCATTTTTGTATTACTTTAGTATAAATACATGTTAATTTGGATTCATATGTTGTTTTTTTTCTGACTTTATGTGAACGAAAAGACACAAATTTGCCTGTTTTCTCATTGGAAATAGGTACATTTCAAAATATCACTGTCCTGGTCACAAAAGTAAAGTTTGTGGGGAATAATAGCCATTTTCTATACTTCTGAGGCATAAGCAATTAGGAAATAACACTTACTACCCAGGAACAAAAATTGTGTTACATTCTTTTATTCCTATTTCGTGAAGGTCTTGTACAAACAAAAATAACCAATTTAATAATGATGTCCATCAGGTTTACTAGTGTTCTCTTTGAGTTTTCCTTGTGACTGGAGAGACAGTAACAGATGTTTCCATTTTAGCAAAACTAAATTTGTAAACCTTAGAAATAAATTGTTGATGCTCCTCCAAGAAAAGTAACCAGCAACAATAACCTTACAATCCTTACAGGAGAGGCTACGCTGAAGGATAAATAGCCTACCAGTGAACCAAAAGCAGTATGAGAATATGAGAAAAAAGGAAGAAGGGAAGGACACACCTTGAAATACAGGGGTCTCCGAATAGCTGACTAGCAGCAGGTAATGTGATTGTCAAGCATGTGGTTTCAGATAAACAGAAGTGCTGTTTCTGTTGCAATCCATTAACGTTTTAGAAAATGAATAAATAGTTTTAAATAGTACAGTGCACAGCATTGTTAAGAAACAGTATGTTCACAAATAAAGCACTAGCCATTTTCAAATACATAATTGTATATATATATATATATATATATATATATATATATATATATATATATATATATATATACTATTTGATTCCACTCTGTTAAAATTAGTACTCAGTCTAACCCTATAACAGCATATCGCTGCATTACCCTATTAAACAGCATAACCAGTGTTTTGTAACTTTATTTAGCAGTTCAGTGTAGTGGTTCCTGTATACGTAAAATTGACATTTTGTCTTACTGTTTGTTTACTGTTTATGTAATCTAAATTGAATTAGACTGCATGGTTTGAACTAAATCAGATATTGGTGACCCACAAGGAAATGCTTGTATGTTTCTCCAGTGTTAATTTCAGTAAATTGAGCTTGCTGTATAATCATTCTCATTAAACTAGGTTATAATGTTATAATGTGTTTCCTCTTCAGCACTGTCTGCTTCAATGCCTGCCTCTAGTCCGGATCCCCTGCAAGCCTGACAGTTAACAATTCATATAAACAAAACATAAGGTTAGACATTCTACATATAAATGAATACAGCTAGAAATAGCTATGTATTTCCTACACACAAGTATGTGCACTGTAGGTTCTGTGTATTGAGCAATATCAACCTGAACAAATACTGTGTTTGAAAATGTTCATAATCAAGCAGCTTTTCATGTGAGCTCTTAACAATAATACCTGTATGAAAAACATTTTTGGCTTTCCAAACAGTGTAGTAGTCCATGACAATATGTTCTTATTAAAAAGATACTGGCATGTATTGGAAAATATCACCGATATCCTCAATGAGAATACACACTATTTATGTAGAAGACTGAAGATGGATGCTTTGGCCAGGGAATATAATATACTTCCCAAATCAAACTACTACAGAGGGCCCATGTTTTTTTGTTTTTTTTACCATTCTAATCTTTCTGGAAAACAGCCTTTGCTTTTCCAATTGCTTTATAATAGGGCCCTAATATCACCTCAACAACAGTTTTCATTGGAACCAACCTAGGGCCATGCATTTACACCTGGAATTATTCACTGCTAGGTCCTTGCTTGTTTTGCATTTTGGCCAATCCTTTTTTTAGATTGGTTTGTTCTGCCTCACATTGAGGCTGAATGGTTCTATAATTTCTTCCTATAGAGTCCTGCTGAATAACAGTCACCTACTAGTAAACGGCTCTCAATCTGATTACATGTCTGGTCATTGAAAACCTTGACTTCATATCCCAAGTCTTCAAAAGTTTTCTTAAGATTTTCCCCATCTTTCTCCTTTCCCATCCGAGGAAGCATGTCTGTTAGAAACACAGATATTGTGATCCCTGCATTAAGGTTTTGATTTAGATATTTCCTTTTAATTTATGAATCAAGAATGATTAATTCAACACAAGTCAATTAATCTTTAAAGCTCATAGATTTCTTAAGGAGAGATAACCAATATTTAAAATAATTTTAAATCACTTTAGTCTGACACACACAAAAAAAAAATCTTATTTTCTGGTACTTTGTTTTTCGGACAGCTGCTAGATCCATAGCTCAATACAAAAGCAAATTTATAAAGAAACAAATACAGTATGTGTTGTTCTATAAAAAAAAAAAAAAAAAAAGTACACTTTATTTACAGTGTTATATCCATGTAATATAATAAGCAGTATTTGCACCGCATGTGGATAGCAGAAACTGAGGACACACACTTAGATTGTTAGTTTTGCACTGGTAGGCACACATACAGTACCTGTCGTCCGCAGAAAGGTTTTGTTGTTAATTATAATAAACTGGCCAATGCTTGGGTAAGCTGTACTATATTTGTAGCAAAAAATCGGGTCCATCGAATCTTCTCAGGATTTCTGGAGGGAGGAGTTGGATGTAACTTTTACGTTTCCATAATAAAAGTTGCATTTGATAAATCATGTGCAGAAGACATTGCCAATTCCAGTTGTCAGCTTTTTTGAGTTTTTATACTGTTTTGCATTAAGGCTAGTATGACAACAACGGTGTCCTTTCAAGGCCTTCATTCAGACTTCGGACTGTCCTTTATCACCAACAACGTCCGGTCAGTGCTGCTTTATCGGGACGCCTAAGGAGCAGGAAAAATATCCCGAATAAGCAGCTGAGACGACCTGATTCTTAATGAAGATAAAAATAATTAAATCTCATCACATTATGATTAAATGCTAAATACACAATTTAAAATACGAGTCAATGTTATTTTTGTTTTGTTTAATTCCTAAACAAAACAACAGCAGCCTGAGAAACCACAGGAATCAACTTCTTCACGAGTTAAACGCAGTTTACGCAAGTCACAGGTCTGTGCTACGCGACGTGACTTGCTTTGAAAAGCGACCTCTGTCCTTCATGTAAAAATACTGTATCACAACTAAACGACATAAATACCAATGGGAAGAACCCCCAGAGCTGTATCCATTTAGAAGCAATCCCGAGAATCCTGATTAGGCGTGCCGACTGTATTAAAGTAGTAATTCCTACAACCGGTACTGGAATAAACTTCTTATACGTACGTCTGTTGAAAAGTTAATCAACCTCTATCTCAGTTTCATTATGTATATTTCCTCAAGAAATTATTAGGAATACTATTTTCTTTATTGTTTTAAAAAACTAAATGTTGCTGTTACACATTTTCAAACAAATATCACAAGTGGTTATTTTATAAGTTCCTGAATGTACCGTACTTGTTTTTGTTTTTTTCCACAAATTCTGTTAGAAGTTTGTTTTTCAAATAAATGGTGCACAGTGAGCAGTGGTAAATGCTTTGTGAATATGCCTCCTAATGCCGTCATGACTCTGGCACACAAGTGTTCCTGAGTGTTCTCCCATCCCATATCACTTCCCTGTCAAGCTTTTAAGATCTATCGTTACTTTCAAATGAATGACTCCAACAGTTCACATTTTAATTTTGCTCGCGCTTAGCTTTCTTTTATATAGTCCCCGTAGTCCCTCAGACTCCCTCAGTTGAAATCGCTTCACTGAAAATGTAACAAGAACATACATCTATATACATACTAATATTACAGATTCATTTAATTATACAGTTCTGAGGGGAGTTCTATTTCAACATCATTGAAAGTTTCAAGGTAGCCTACTGCATTTAAATATTCTCTATTTTGTGCGTTAAAATACAATATATATATAGTAGCGATCCTTGCAAATATGTTTTGTACTGTGTTCTTACTGTGTTCCCTTTCCAGTCGTTTGCTTGTATAACCCTGTCTCTGTGTCTATGTGTAATTGGATGTATGTAAAGCTCAGGCACCCGATTAACATAAAGGGGTGGGGCTATGTTATAAAAGGGCCCTGCACCGCCAATTATGTGTTGTTGTTGCTGTCCTGATTTGGTTGCCTTCCTGAAAGCAGTGAAGCAGTCAGAGCAGTGGTCTCTGAGTGGGTGCTAGAGATTAGCGTCCCGAAATAAAAGATTTGGAACTGATTTCTGCACGTTGTCTCCCTTCTTCCTTACCTGCCTGCGCAGAATACCTCACTGGCGTCAGCAGTGAGATCAAGAATGGACCACCCGAGCATCAAGCAGGAGCGGCTAGGAGATGTAGAGACGAGCGTCGAGATGGAGCAATTGTCCTGGTATATCCAGGAATGCAAGGTGGAACTTGCCCAGCTGGAAGAATGTTGCCACCCAAGAGCAAGAGGAGCAAGCCCGGTTCTAGTTCTTTGAAGCCATGGGACCGGGTGAGCTCCTCAAGCACCTGCGCCTTGCTAAGCCCCGGTTGCTACAGACTGCTCTGAAACTCACCCAAGAATGGGAGGGCGTGACCTGGGAAGAGATAGGTGGTCGATCGCAACCCACCGACCGATGGGTCGAACAAGAGGAAGGTGACGCAGCCCAGAGCCATTCAACAGGACATGGTAGAACGGTCCGGACTGCCACCGCCACCTGGCTCTCAGCTTTGTTGGGGAAGCGCCCTTCACCGTACTTATAGACACTGGATCCACTGTCACCCTGGTCAGATCCAACATCCTTCAGCAAGCTGACCAGACCAGCCAGGCTAAAGTGGCAACTACGATGGTGCAACTGCGGACAGTGATGGGACAACTATCCCCGATGCGAGGGAGAGGGTGACTGCAGCTGCAGCTGACCGCTTTCAGGTTGCTGACATCCAGGACCAATGCATCCTGGGGTTAGATTTCCTTCAACAGGCAAGAGGGCGGCTGGATCTGGCGAAAGGGATGGTGACCTAAGGGTCAGGCAGGCCGCTCCTTCTAGAGGAACCACCCCCAAAACCTTCGTGGGAACCCTGGTACATGCCAGCCCCTTCAAGGGCTCCTGCAAAAGGCGTCGGCCAGGGTTGAAATAGCGGCAGGAAGCCAGCGCGATAGTCGCTGCCATCACTGCAAATATTTCCTACACATCCAAGGTCCCGACAGCCGCCGTCCTTTTAAGGGCTACCAACGGCAAACGCCAAGAGCAAGGCAGCAACCGAGCCAAACACATTTCAAACAAATTTCAGACAATTCTCTTTATTGTAAATGTTTCCCGTTTGCCTTACAGAAACACAAAAAAAAACATTTTTGCATAGATAACAGCACACTAAATTAACACTAAAAATGTTTTTAAAAAAAACAGATAACATACAGTTATTAGTCTAGAAATAATAGCTTGTGCTCTGTTCCCAGTCCTTAAACCTCAGCTGAATTAATAGAGTTAAAGGGCCATTTTTTTCACTGCGAGTAATTTGCCCACATCATACACTTTCAAAGAGTGGTGGTATTTACATCTACCATAATTTATGTCATTAAGATAGACCTTTGTTTCTTCAAGGAAAATAGAACATTATTGTGAAGGTAAACATCTAATAGTAATGTGACTGAAATAGATGTTTGGGGGATTGTGTGCCATTCCTCTTGATCACATTTTTGAGTGGCACAATAATCTACTGTAGTATGCATTGTTGCTTATTTTCTACATTAGCATTTGAAATGTTTGGGTTTTTTTTTTTTTTTTTAGGTAGGATACACAAATTCTGTACTATAAAATCCAATATTGGATTTATGGTCTTACAAATTTCCCACAGCAAAATATCTAATTGCGAAAGTCTGATAAAATACTTAAAAATATTTAGTCAAGTGTTTGAACCTCCTACAGTACAGAAATGTCAGAAGGAATTTCATTTTTTTTTTTAAATATATATTATTAAGGTTGGCAACAAACTATTCAGATAATATTTTTAAATGAGTAGTTTGAGAAAAGTGTGACTTAATTTACTTATAATATCCTAGTGATAGAAATAAAGATTGTGCATACAGCAGGTGCCTAGTTTAAGATATATCACAATGCAAATTGGCTCCTCTAAAAAGTCTACTTTTCATATTCATCTCCAGAATATTGTAGTCTATTTATTTAAAGGATAAATCTCCCTGATACACCATTAACCTTGAGGTGGTTTAAATGCTACCTAAATATGCTGGTGATACATTCAGATTGTTCAGGATGAGTTGTAAAACTGAAATGGAAACCGATTCCAAGAAAAGCAGAAGAGTTTCCTGCTAAACAGACATTTCATTTAATGACAGATAAAAACAACACAATGACAAAAAAAATGACTAGAAATATAAAGACAAGATTTATAAAGTCCCCCTTAAACAGTCTAACAGAAATGGCTATTCAAGTTGATGAGGAGTAATTAAGTATCCCTTTAAAACTGGTAAGAGTTGAAGTGCACCCAACATACAGTAAGCCACAATACATACAATTGCTCTCCATAAAAATAAAATAAGCATGCAAGGTTATTAGGCGTCTGCTGATACTCACACTTGTAATTGCCTTTAAGAATTATTTATTAGCAGGTGTTAAATAAATCCATGTCCGTCTCGGTATGGCAGTAAAAATGTTAAGTTCCCAAATTGCTTCTGAGTGGCTTTTAAAACACTCAATGTGGAAGTTGCCACTGATTAAGAAATCAATTGTAAAGTTGAGGGAAGCACATGGTTTGTTGTTTTGAAATCAACACATTAGTGAATGGACTTATTTAATGCCTGCTGATAAATGCTTCTTAAAAGGCAATAACTAGTACGAGTACCAGCCGAGCCCTAATTGTTATAAATACGGCCCTGTATTTCACAAATTGTATTTCTGTTCAATAAATTCACTTTTAAATTTAGGGGTTTTGATCTTGATATTTTCTGTTGATCGAGTCATCATCCAATCTATGATAGATTAATCACACCTGTCTGCTAGTGATATAAAATTGTACTGAAAGACAATTACAAGTTATATAAAGTATTAACATAACGCTGTTTACCGCACATGCTTATTACCATACAACTCCAGTAAATAAACTATTTTGCTACATGTAAACATGAAGCTGCAACCACAAAAACGATTTTACACAGCACTAGAACACCTGTAATCTTAACTGTGCATGCAGTTACTTTTTCTTATCAGTTGCGTTATGTCATCATTCATCAAAGTAGTATGTGTTTCCATGGATCCTGGGCAACAGTGAAACAGGCTCCAAAAGTTTTTTTTTTTTTTTTTTAAATCCCAATCCGACCCCTCTCCAAAGGCATGAATAGAAAAACAGACCCCAAGCTCTCTTTATATCCCATGATTCCTTGCACGCCGCAAGTAAAGCCGGAATTGAGTATCTTGGTAATACAGAATATCTTTGGATGTACCCTTCAACATTTTTCAAGATTTCTGTTTCGCGTACATTTTTGTGATACAGTTCCACACTCCGGTAGACAAGGTATCAGTCAAAGCCCACAGGTGTGATTAATCATTAATCAATTATAACCCCTACTTTTAATATCTGTTTAACAAATTTGCATCCCTTACCTATTCAGTGGTTAAAATTTGTATTTTCACAGCTTAACAGTAAGAGCCTGTTGGTATAGATACAGTTGTTTTTCCCAGTTAATGTATTCTTTGTTGTCTTTGTAAGGTTTTGACATTTTCTTGTTACAAATTAATGTGAGAAATGCACCTCTTTGGTTAACATAGAGACGATGCACGGAATCTGCTTTTTCTCATTGAAGCCTGGAATGTATGAGGATGACTCAAACTCCAGTGCCACCTTGTGGTTGACCCGTGTAAGGATTTGCATGAGCTCCAGCTCCCTGCCGTACTTGCTCAGCATATCACACAGAGACTTGATGAACCAGGAGCCACTCACATTGTTTCTCCAGGAATAGTAGCCTGCAAATGAACAAGCATGTTAGGAACATACTTCCCCTGCCATGCTGTTAATACCAAATTAGTCATCATTAAGAAGCAGATCAAAAAAACAATTCTTACAAAAAATATACTAAGGAGAGTAGGGTTAGAATTTGATGTCAAAGCTAAAAGGGTTACCTGCAACCCATGTATTGACAAATTCTGCAAGATCATTTTAACCTTAATGGGACGCCTCATTCAAACTGAATTTGTCTTATATAACTTCTGCTCTTGTTAACCCTACATATACTGTACTTACACACGATCTTGGCACGCCCCTCACATTTTCATTGTGCACATATATTTACAGCCACTAAGGAATCCTTGCAGAGTCGACAGTTAACCTCTACATACGCTTGTAACACAATCTTTTTGATCATGTGATCAATGGCACAACATGTCTATAACATGTAAAGAAAATAATGCATTTCAGATATTTTAGACTTAAAAATAATCAAAAAGATCCCCATTGAGACTTCCCCTTTGGTTTTGTATAAATATGGTGGATGCCTTTATTATACTGTCATTTAATATATGCAGGCTAACTTAAAATATATTCAGGCTAACTTCACTATAACAAACCCCCATGGGACCTGGAGAAATGTTTGTTACATCAGGGTGTTCACTATAAGAGGGTTTGGCATTTTTCTATATTAGAATAATGACTATATTTCTAGAATAATTCTATATATTAGTATTTTTATGAAAATTCCTTCACATTGATCAGAACTTAAACAGTATTGTGACAAGGTACTCGTATCACATTTGTGGGTAACGGCATTGCAAGACAGAGAGAGTTGGAGTTGAAACGATGGCACAGGTCTTATTAAACACAAAACAGAAAGTAAACAAACAGGTCATGTGACGTGACCAACGATGGTAATGCACAGAGGACACATACAGAAGACTGTACAAAAAGGCAAAATAAAACACAGTGCAAAAACTACAAATAAAAAGTGCCACACAGGGCGCGTGCTAGCCTCACTGAATGAGGCGTCCCGCTCCAGGAACCTGCTACACCTGATTGAGGACCGGCACAGCCAATCACTCGCTGCCCTTCCTCTCAACCAAACCTAGAAGGCAGCAAGTCTCAAATCGAGCGCCCGTTTGTAAACAATCATTTGATCAAACATAACAATTCCAAAAAGCACACAAAACAAACCTGTTTCCACATATAAATTACACCAACACTAATTTCCCCTGTGACAGGGCTATCACCCTGCTACAGGTATGTTTAAAAGAAAACAGTAAAGAAATGAAAAAGGAAACCATGTACACTTACATGCTGAATAAAGTAGCTACATGTCCTTTCTCTTGAAAAAACTATCCAGTGTAAATTGCTCCTCATGCCCGTTGCCTGGTTGCAGTTTGTGTGAAGATGAATGACAGGCAACGATTGCATTCGTCATGCATGATTTGTACTACAATATGTCATCTTTGAATTAGCCTTATCTTTGAATTAGTCAACCATGGTCTTTGTTTTCACTGAGAGAATAACACACTTGATACTTGAGAAAGTTCAGTGTCAGCCAGTACTGAGATTGTTGTATCCGGGTCGATTCTGTATGTGATCGTTCTAATAGGGCTAATTTGCATTGAAAAAAAAACAGTGTTTTCTGTTGGGATCATTAAAAACCGGTAATTGTTATAAGAAGGGTTCGGAATAGTAAAGATAGCCTGTACATATGTAAGAAGCTTGTAGCTTTGGAATCTCTCCACATCTTCTTTTGTCTTTAGTCAGATCTACAAATCTACTTTTAGGAGACAGAGAGAAAGATCTATACAATATGTGATCCTTCTGCTATAGCTTCCTTTGGTATTAAGCCATTTTTAAAGTCAGAAAATTGGATGAAATGTACCTGGAGCAGTGGAGTACGCGTACAAGAAGTCAGCCTCAACAGGGATCCTCATGGGAGAGCTGTCACTTTCAATACTGTCGGCTTCAATACCTCCATCTAGCTCCGTTCCTCTACAAGCCTAATCAAGAAATAAAACAACAAATTAATAGTCCAAAATATTTGAGTTATTTAACTCATACATTGTCTACCTAAAGCTAAACTGGACATTAACTAGATTGTGGCTTGGCATCCAGGCAAGGCTGGTCTACGCCCTTTGAAAGTGAACCCAGACACAGAAACTGCAGTTTAGTTCAACCAAATATCCTTTGTTCTCTTTTATACCATGTGGCCAGGGGTTGATTCACAATGAACCATTCAACCAATCACCACCTGGCCACATTCCACACTCTACCACTCAATCAACCAATTAATTAATTAACTAACTAAACAATCCAAACCATGTGGCTGTGCAAATGGCGGCCAACTTGGTTCCAGACTTCCCTTCACCAAGATGACCGCCAGCCAACAAACACACACATGCACCCCCATGTGCAGAGCCTATGCTTTGTCACATAGATACACAGAGTTAATCCTAACAAGTAAAAAATAATCTAATTGTGATATTTTGAAGCTCTAGTTTCTAACATGGACTCATCATGGATTTTTATTTTATGTTCTCAAATAATAACTATTACCTGTATGAAAAACAATTTAGGCTTGCCAACCAATGTCTTGCAGTTGTGTCCCTTGAAAAAGCTGGTCAATTTTTTGATTTCGATACAACCGTCCGTTCCATAAATCACCCCTTCATCTCCGTGGCTCAGCAGCGCGCACACAAAAGAGGCCTCTTTGCTGTGGTCTTCCTTGGCAACTGAAACACAATGTTAAACTTGACAGGCATATTGAGAATATAACGTTTTACTTATTTATTTTTTTTTTTTTATTAAAAAGTGTGTAAATTTTCCCACTTAGGTCTACATATGATTTTCTCAAGTGAAGGGAACAGGAAAATAACTGACTCAACAACACAGCACATTACATTAACGTGACTGAACATATGCCTACAATTTTTGGTACGGAGGTGGGAGGGAATTAGATTATTATATTGTATATAAATATCTATTAAAGACTCCAAGGTAAATGTCTGCTTTGTGTAATTACTATTAGAAAACATATTAGAGACTTCATTTGACCTGACTGGGCAATATGAGGACACAAATCTTTGGTAAAGGACCTCAAATGTATTTTAAATCTCTGTTCCAAATCAACCTGAAAATACATAAATACAATCCATTCTGATACACACCCTCTGAATGTTGTTGTAGGTTAAGTCTGCTTCCTTGCTGTCCTATACATTTAATTAATCTATTAAAATTTAGTATAACAAATAATGTTTTTTTAAAAAAGATAATAATAATACAAACGTTCTTTTTTTTTTTTTTTAAGTCGAGAACAAGTTTACGTAAATCCCCTAATTAAAAAATAAAAAGTTACCGGTACTTTTATTCTATATATGTTTTACATCCTTTTTTAAACATACATAGACTGTTTTTTTTCTATAGGAAGTACCTGAACTGAACAACAGCTCCATATAAGTAAAAGATTTTTTAAATTTTGATTATTTATTTATTTATTTTAAGTATCGCGTCATTATTTAGGTTATCGGAAATACCCACGATGCAACGCAGGGATACTGAAGCCCGAAGGCTATCAGACAACATACGGAATTCTGAGCAAACCACATTACTCATGGATTACTGAGGAAAACTTTGGATTAATTAGCAACAAAAACTAGTGCTGCATAAAAAACAGACCAAAAAAAAAAAGTTCTTTTTTTAATGCATTTAACGGCATGAGGTGGGCCTTAATAGACAGTAAAGCACTCTTTTTCAGGTTCTCCTGCTTAATTATTTAACATTTAAAAAATCCATCTTGGCTAGAATTCTGCTTGGATGGTAATTCGCATAACATGATGGGATTTCTCCCTAGACCCCAGAAATTTTCCACTTACTCGATTGTAAACATTGCTCAATCTGCCTGCAGGTCTGGTCTTTGAAAACCTTTACTTCATAACCCTGCATTTTGAAATAACTGGAGAGATTTTCTTCATCCACATCTGTTCCATTTCGAGTATTCATTTCTGTTAGAATCGGAAAGAAATTATTCACACATATACAGGAATACACTCTAGTTCCTTAGTTTTAAAAGACACAGTATTTGTGAATTCTGCTGTATGGTAAATATAGGTTTTAATATATAGTTAGTACAGACTTAATGAAAACATATTTTTCTGCTGCAGGGTCCTTGGGTTTATTAAATGGACCTACTAAGGGCTATGCACACCGGACATGAATGAAGTCAGCGAGCGAATAAAAAACAATGAAACCTACTGATTTAAATGTAGCAATGCACAAGGCAGCCATAGCAAGCAGCGTGAACGAAGCGAGCTAATTTAGAAATACATTTGTTTTATTTCTATTTGCGCCACAAGCTATTTGTGTCGCAATGGACCAATCAGAAATAAGGTCAAATGTAGTGCCTGTCAGACTGTGACTGTCTCGCTGGTGCAGAGATTACCACAGAAATAAAAAATTAAAAAACGGACATCAATGAGAACTGAATTATTAAAGTCGACAAATATAACGTTCTTTATGAGGGCAGTGTCCATAGTTAAAAAGAAGGATGCCACATGGCAAGAAATAGCAGAACAACTGGAAATTGATGGCACGTCATCTTTATTTCACCTTAATTTTAGTCAAAGTGACAGGGAGCGCCACATACTAGTTTCTTATTTCTGTAGTATGACGTTTCTTTGTTTTAATAAGTTGACCAATAATAACAATCACATCTGGGAACAAAGTAATAAAATAATCCATTAAATCAATTAAATGGTTCCTAAAAAACTAAATAAATAATGAAGCCTACATAGTGACATTAGAAATGAAGGTAGCATTTAGGTCCTAAATTGAGTATATAATATACAGTACCTGTCTTTCTATCAAAGTTCTTGTTGTTAATGATAACACATTGGCCGATGCTTGGATAGTTCATGTTATATCTGTAGGGGTGTGCATGGTCTGGCTTGACATCCCCCTGCATGTCTTCATCTTGGGGCTGCTCAATGGTCCTAGAGGAAGAAGATGCATTTCAAGACCCATAGTACAGTAAGTGGAGCAGCAATGCAACTGGGGAGTTCAACGGTTTGCACAAAACCTCTTCTCCACAATTCAAACTGCTATCTTAGAACTTTTTTTTTTTAAATGTGATACCGATCCAACTGTCATTTTTCAAAACTAATGAGGTCTGTTAAAAAATGCCACACAGTGCCATAAGTAATACATAGTAATTTAAGCAAAGGCTCTCAAGTTTGACAATGATCTATGGAAATGAGCTTTACAATAATGTCAAAAAAGCTCATCTACAATCTTTCAACAAAATAAGACAATAAACACAATAGCATCTTACTCTTTTACAGTAACAGGATTAGCATCTACCGCATCTCCTCCAGACTTAAGATCTTCTTTTAAGTCCTTTGTCTCTGCCATTATTTGTTCTTCTAAAAGAAAGAAAATATTCTGTGAGACACTCAGAAGATAACACTGGCTTCTAATGGGACTATTCCTGTACTCATGGTTACATTACATCTTTGCTGCTAAGTGAGCTACATAGCCAATAGCAGCTGCTGTTCCACTGCAAACAGACATGCTGGTGATGTCATGTTTAGTCACGTGAATATAAACCAGGCAGATATTCCCCAAGCGGTCTTAAATATGACAAAGGCGTGTTTAACATAATAAGGTCACTATGTTTGTTATCTTGTGAAGACAGGGCGACCAGTACAATGGAAAGGAAAGCAACAACGTCAGGTCACAAATGTGTATGTTTTTGTTTTTATCTAAAAATGGTTTTGTGCGAGTCACAGACTGTTATCTGTGCTTCATGTGCATTATTTTTTTAAGTGTTTTTGTAATATTTTTTTGACATTTCTTTTTTTGTACAGGTGTTTTTTTTTTTTTTACACAGTTTGAAATACACAATTAAAATAATACTTTTTTTTTTGGTTTCCCTTCCTTTTTTTAAATCTCCTTGCAAGTTAGAGCCTCTTTCAATTTCCATATGACACCTAACACATTTCATTGGCATGACACTGCAAAACCCTGGTGTTAACACCAAAAGAAAGGGTTGTAGAGGCTCACTTTTATATTTCGTAATGTTTCATAAATAATTCCTGCCCCTTTATGGTCCAATTAACTTTTCACTTTTTACATGACATGTAACTTCACGAATATTACTAGAGATCTATTATTATTTTTTACTATAGTATGTAATGATAGTAAAACTAAAACTCTGATGTCATGAATTTGAGTTAAAGGGTGTTAAAGCAAACACTGTATGGAAATAACTTAATAAATCCCTTCTTTGGAATTTTGGTCAGGAGTTATATTTACAGTAGATGTAACAAATGTGACACGTTCCTCTGAATATAGTATTTCTTATCAAATCGGCAATTTTAATTACGAGTTTGGTTTTAAATTATCCTGAGGGAAAAAAAAAACGTAATTAAATAACATGATGTACAACAACTGTACAATAAAATGTTGCAATGTTTTTCATACTGAAAAAAAAAGAAATACTTATACTTACAAATGGGACGATCTGCTTCCTTGTTCGAGATCTTTATGAACAGTGCTTTTACCCTTTCGTTATGCCTCGGTTTTGTTTTTCGTGTCGACCCTCCAAGCCCCTCCTCTCATTGAGTCACCTAAGCAGATTAGCGCAGTTGTCGATTCCGAGTCGGTTTATGTCAACCAAGAGGCAGAGAAAGTCAAAGTTGTTTGAGCCACGCTGCGTCGTGCGTAATTTTTTTTTTTTTGTCTTAAATTAATGGCTTATCTCTTGAACGTTGGGTAGCAGGTAAATTGTTTTGAAATAACGTGTTTTAAAAAAGTCGAAGCTTTTAGGACAGAGTGTGCTGCTTGGAGATAGTTTCTGCGGATCTGAACCTGAATAATGTATTGATAAAATAAATCAATAAATACATTTTTAAAAAGATGTAATTATTGGATTAAATATAAAATAAATTCAGTTGATTTCATAGACATAAATTTATATAACAAGGGAACAACTTATACCTTGAAATATATCATTCATATTTCATACGTTCACAACCAGTTCCCAGCGATGTTAGTTAGATAATGTTATGTTCGATGCCGTGAAAAACAGATTTTATTTCACTGTATAACTAGTGTGCAAGTTCTCAATTTAATTGTATTTAATACCATGCCCTTGCACCCTGTATTCATATAGGAATTGTATATTTTACTTATACATTTTAACTGGAAATTGAACAATTTCACTAAAAAGAATAGTAAGCCGTTGTGTGACCTAGACTGTTCCCTTAAACAACAAATGGGCCATAGGTATGTAGGTGCCTGAACTATTTCCTGTGCAAATAATAATAATAATAATAATAAATAATAATAATAATAATAATAATAATAATAATATGCTATTTTTTTTTTTTATTTTTTTTTTACTAAAGTAGCAAACATTAGGAATATATTGTAATGGAATTAGTCAGAATATAGTATACATTTTAAGTCATGCTTTAAGAAATCAAACAATCCCTGTTAACCCTCCTATTATGTTCAGAATTTAGGTACATCTGTTATGTTTTGGGTCATATTGACCTGATGTAATTTCAAACTAATTTAAACAGCCTTAAATTGATTAAATGTTTTAATTTGCCAAGGTTTTACTCTTTTTTGCTCTTTTAGTCCAGGAGCTGTGACAAAACTTGTTTGACTGCCAACCTGGGCTTGTGGTGCTGTTGCAATACTGACAGAGAAAATTAAGCTCTGCCTTGTAGATTATATATATTATATAAATATGTCCAGACAGGTGCAGCCATTTTCAGAAATAATAATAGAAATATAATAATAATAAAATAACAAATGAAAGAAGTTTGTTTTTCCTGCACATAAATTTACATAGATAAATGTCACGGGTCACGGTGACCCGAAACATCTTATTTGCATACATGACCTGTTCTAAAAAATAAAACATCTCAAAGGTTCTGTTTTCTGTGTATAAGTTCATGACCCCAACTTAGGAAAAGTCATAAAATATTATACAGAAAATGAAAAGAAAAATAGCATTTAAGCTAATTGGAAACTAGAGTCGGGTCAAATAGACCTGAAACCTAATAGGAGGGTTAATGGATGTCAAAAAATGCCATTACATATTGTAGCGAGCATGGGAGCAGTGGACACACACACACACACACACACACACACACACACACACACACACACACACACACCAGTTCTTGCAGGTACAATGTGGTTTATTTGGGAGCCAACAACAGCTAGCACCACCCACGCTTGCACACAGCTACAGGAAAGGCTTTTTTGTTTTTTGTTTTGTTTGGTTTTATTGTTGTTTTTCTGACTTTTTTCTTTCTGTGCGCCTGTGTAGTGCATTTGCGGTCGTGTGGTCTGGTGTGGGAATTTTAGTCTTCTATCAGTAGAACTTTACATCAGTAACCCTTTTAATTGATATAAAGTGCCTCAGATCTTATGGCTGCTAGCAGCAATCACTGAATTAGCTGGAATGTCGAGGAGCTAAACCATCTACTAAAACATAACAAAACGTAACAGAGACTGAGTGTAGGAAATTGCTTTTCTGTAGGAGATCCACCTTTGCATATCAGACCACTCCCGGATGTGTAAAAGCTGGGTGGGGCAGATCTTCCACTCAAATTTAAATGCTAAATCCAGGGGTATAGCAATTTGGATACATAAAAGTATTCAATTTGCACCTTCTAGCATAACTGCAGACCCAGATGGCAGATATATTATACTTACTGGGAAGCTTTTTAACATTCCCCTTATTCTTGCCACAGATTTCATGAGTAATAGAGGTTGTATTATTGATGTAAGCTAAAAAGGACAAGCCAAAGCCAGAAGGGTTTGTCACAATGTTTTGGCTAAATTCATTGCTACCCTGTCTGCATTGAAGTAATTAAGGCTTTCCTTCAAATAAGGAGAGTGCACATTACACTAAGAAAATTTAGTATAATTATGCTTAAAAGTAATTCTGTTTAAAACCATTTAAAGGAAGTTTAAAGGTGTTCTCGAAGTATCAGATACATGTTGGTGTCAGATCCCTTTGCACATTAGGATATAATATTTTTTGGGTTTATCACAATTCATGTTTTACGGAGCTTCTAGTGAGTTTGCTTTTTCAGTCAGTCAAACACAAAAGAGGTGATGATAAATAGATTCATGTGATGATTAAACCATATATAAGATGAGAAATGAAATCAGAGTGTTGGTGCGAGGGATTGACAGTGCAGTATAGGACTGCAGGCTTGGTGGATTGTAGTACTGGTATGATAGCCATAGTCCGTTGGTTAATGTTTGATTGTCTGTGAATATAGGGTATGAATACCCTCTTGTGGAAGTTCAGCACAGGACACTGAGCTAATGGCAAGATTGTGATGCATAACAAAATAAATTCAGCTTTTATCTGTCTAATACAGAACAGACAGCCAAAGTAATAATGCAATCACGGTAGCAAAAATGTACTGATCACGATTGGCCATGGGGAAATGCCTGTGTAAATTAATTAAAGAAAGAACACATTCACTGGCTATTGCATGACGCACCTTAGTGCCCTGGTTGGCGTAGAACAGTGATCCCACGTCCTCCGGCGCCCAGAGAGCTCTGGGTTGGTAGAGCTGGTGCACCACATTCTAAAAAGGAAGCATCACAAACAGGTGCTCATGAAGGTCAGGTTTTCGTGCACACACATTTTCTTTTTCTTATAGGTCCTGATTTATTTTGATCTGCTAAAATATATGCTGTTATTAATTGCAGCAAGAATAGGCAGTAAGAAGGGAGAGATCGAATCATGGCTAACATCTTGCAGAATTGTTCTCAACCAGGCAACATCATACAGTATGTGGATGACATTCTGTTGCAACAGGAACCGCGAAGAAGCACTTCCTGTTGCTGGAGGAGATCCTGGACCTCATGGAGCACACTGGCCTGAAATTAAACCTAAAGAAAGCTGCATTAATGAAGTCATCTGTTTGTTTCTTAGGAGTACAGGTAGAAGCTGGTGGAGGCACACTTGACCCAGAAAAAGATTAAGTTGGTTTAAAATCTGCCCCCGAGATCATATTTAGACATACTGTGATTCTGTGGGGACTTCATAGAAGGACACAGCGAATAAGCTGCCCCCCTCTATGAACATCTGAAGGGTAAGCCAGGCAAGCAAGACACACTGCAATGTGATTATGGGTCACATGCCTCGTTTGAGACATTAAAACAGGCACTGATTCCAACGCCCACGCAGGGTTTTCTTTCAAATTGGAGACCATATTTATTTTTATATATATTATATATATATATATATATATATATTATATAATATAATATATATATATATATATATATATATATATATATATATACACAGTGCCTATAGAAGGTCTACACCTACTTTCAAAATTTTCACCTTTTGTTGCCTTATAGCCCAGAATTAAAATGCATTAAAATAGATTTTCATTTATGTACACAACATACCCCGCAACTTCCAAATGAAAAAAATATTCAAGAAATTTGTTGAAAATGAATTAAAAATAAAAACTGAAATAGCTTGGTTGGATAAGTGTCCATCCCCTTTGTAATAACAATCCAAAATTAGCTCAGGTCTAACCAGTCGCCTTCAAAATCACACACGAAGTTCAGTGGCCTCCACCTGTGTTAAATTGTAGTGATGCACATGATTTCAGGATACATTCAGCAGTTCCTGTAGGTTCTGCTGGGTAGTGCATTTCAAAGCAAAGATCCAACCATGAGCACCAAGGCGCTTTCAAAAGAACTCCGGGACAGTTGTTGAAAGGCACAGATCAGGGGATGGGTATAAAAAAATAGGAAAGGCCTTGAATATCCCTTGGAGCACGGTCAAGATGATTATTAAGAAGTGGAAGGTGTATGGAACCACCAAGACCCTGCCTAGATCAGGCTGTCCCTCCAAATTGGATGACCGAGCAAGAAGGAGACTGATCAGAGAGGCTACCCACAGGTCAATGGCAACTTACGGCCAAAACTGGTCAAAGTGCATGTGACAACAATATTCCAAGCACTCCACAAGTCTGGCCTGCATGTAATCATTACTCAAAGAAGGCCACCTCGAATCCCATTTGAAGTATGCAGAAAAACACTTGGGAGATTCTGTAGCCATGTTTCAAAAAGTTTTGTGGTTCGACGAAACTAAAATGGAACTTTTTGGCCTAAATGCAAAGCATTATGTTTGGCGCAAACCCAACACAGCGCATCACCCAAAGAACACCATCCCTACTGTGAAGCATGGTGGTAGTAGCATTGTGTTATGGGGACTGGGGCACTTGAAGATTGCTGTCCATCAACACTCCCCAAGGAACTTGACAGAGCTTGAACAGTTTTGTAAAGAAGAATGGTCAAATATTGCCAAATCTAGGTGCTGCCAAAGGTTCTTCCACCAAGTATTAACTCAGGGGGGTGGAGACTTATTCAATTATGATCTTTCAGGTTTGTATTTTTAATATATAATTTTTTTCTCAATAAAAACTTTTTTTCCCCCCTTAACAGTGGAGTATGGTATGTAGATACGTGGAAAAAAATCCTCATTTAAATGCAGTCATCTGAGGCACTGACACAACAAAATGTGAAAAAAGTTCAAGGGGGTGTAGACTTTCTATATGCACTGTATATACAGTGGATAACTGGAAAGGTCCATAGAGATAATGGACAAACTGGGAATACAAAAACAAAGGAGTGAAAACTGGCTTGGAAACTAGTTTCATTTATACGCAAGCCTGCTGAGAACTGATGCAGCTAGTTTAGAGTGGTAATTGTGAGCAAGTAGGAGATGTTTAGATATAGCGATTTGGAGTTACTTTCAGAGTACAGACGCAGGTCTGAGGCTTTCTCTTCTCCTACACGTTCATTTTGGAACTGATATTTTTTATTATGTTCACAATATGGGCTGAAAAGAACCCAAGGCAGAATTAGCAGACATTTTGGTGGTGATTCTTAGAATTGCAACATCATTATTAATGCAGATGAAGGAAAGAATTACCCTATTTAATTTTAAAATGAGATCAGATATTATCCATGAGATATTTTTTATATACAGTGTGTGTGTGTGTGTGTGTCTGTCTATATATATATATATATATATATATATATATATATATATATATATATATATATATATATTTGTATTTGATGGAACTAGTCAGCTTATTTGGCTATTTTTTCAACTCTGTAAAATTAAGTTCTGTAATCAAGTTATACCATGTAACTGGAACAAGAGTATAAGTTGCTGAGAGACTATTATGAGGAAGTATCCGAAACCACAGAAAACATTCTTACATATGGGGAACGATTCTGGTCTGCATATCAAAAGAAGAAATGTTTATGAAGACATTAAAGTGACATTTTTGTGGATGTGACAGGGACTGTTAATTTAACTATATCGTGGAACATTCTGAATGGCATCTTACAGAAGGTGGCTAACCAGTCAGTTAATATACCTGATAATGAAACTGCATATTATAAACATAGGGTACAGATTTGTGAGTAATATAAAAAGATTGGTTAAAAGGTTTGGCTCAGTTTAAGATACCAAAGGCAATATGTCAGCGATCGTGGAGTACAGAGATGGGAAGGTATCATGTAATCCATTAGCAATTACACTTAGTGAAATAACGAAAACTGCAAAGGTGGTATCATTGCCCTCTAGAGACACTGGGAGTATAATATTTGTGTTGTTCATGACATTTAAAGGTGACACTGTTGAGACATTTTATCTGTCATACATGATAGAGAGGTACAATGGATCATTTGGAGTGCTGTTAAGGACATAATACTATATTAATGTGTACCTGTAGGTAATGTTGAACGAAAGTACCAGATGTTATGACAATAAGAACCCAGAATGTGAAAAACAATTGCCATTGTAGAAAGATGGTTTAAGTTTCCAGAGATGCAATGATTAAAGTTATTACTGTGGTTTCGATCGAGAAGACGGGGATCCACAGCTGGAACATAGAGTTTATTCTGAGAGTACCTGTTTCAAATAGAAGATGTAATTATGCAACTGTAACAGAGTGACCCACGTCACTTTATTTAGGCACATTTGATTTTGTTTTTGTAATATGTTCACATTTTTATTTATTCACATCTGAGTTAATGTTAGTTTGTTTTTATTTGATCACTTTTTATGAGCACATTTAATTGTGGCATATTACTTGTAGATTTGCCCAGATCTCACTGGCACGCTGATGCTCTCCTGTTCGGAGCACCTGGTATAAAGTTCCTGATTTCATCAGTTTCGAGAGATTGGATTTGGTCGTTGTGATGTGAACCCAGGTTTGTCTGGAGTGGTGGTTGGACGCACAGCCAGCAAGAGCAAAGGAATTCGACTTGTTTGTGTTCGGTGGTGGGTTGGGGGAAAAAAAATAAAAGAAACAGGACCAGGACTCTAATGAGAGATGTAGTCAGAATAGGCCATAAGAGTCCAGTTTTAACTGGCGGGATTGCTTACACACGACACTACTCATACTGCACAGAGTCCCTGAAATTGCCATAAATCAGGTGGGTAGTTTCAGGTGATTGGGGCATGGGCAGGACTGGGGAGGGAAAACTGTGGTTGCTGATAAATACATGCATTTTTTATATTGTGGTTTTAAACAGGACCTATAGACAGTCTTTCATGCACCTTTTTTGACTTTTTCTACAGTATCTGCTTATTGGTCAGGTGGCAGAGGTGCTAAATTGTGAGAAATCTGATAGATTCAGCAATAGTGGTATCTGAATAGAAATGGATGTTAAACAACCTATCACCCATAAAGGGGTGTCGATCCAGAATAAATGAGCACACACTATTGCTTCCTGTTCTAAAATAAATAACCATGGAAGTCCAGTTACCAGTGTTTTTAAATAATGTTGATAAAATCAGTTTATATGTACTACAACTTTTGCTGCGGATCAAGATTTTCAGAGGAATTTCATACTGGGCCCTTAGAAACACATTACTAGTTGTCATTTTCGCACACACCCCCACAAGTAGAAAGTTTTTTCTTCTAAACACTGAGGTGCACCCAGTTCATGCATCCTCCAGCAACTCTGCTGAAGCTCTGATTGAAATGAGCAGCGTATTCCTAGGAACAAAAAAATTAGCCGCCTTGTAGGAGGGAGTGTGTTCTGGCAAACACTCCAGAATAAATGTTGAACTGTATCGCCAAATTGATTGATGACCCCATAATTAAAAGTGTCTAAAGTGTTCACCTTTCTGTTGTTACCTAATTAAGTTTATTTAATGACTTTGCAAGCCTTTTTGCTATGCCTCATTTTCCACAGGTTATTATCGGTAAATGGCAGTTTTGAAATGAGAGAATTACTCACCTCTCACAATAAATACTGGGTTTGGGTCAACCCTGCAAGTGTAGGCTACACATTCCAAAAGATATTGAATGGCACACAAAGACCTCAGCCTGGTACTAGCCATGGTGATGAGGATGCTCAGAAGCGAAAACTGAAATTTACCAATATGGAATTGGAGATTCTGGTACAAGCAGTACTTGCAACACATGAAGATGTGTTACAAGCTCGAAATACATCACCAGGGCAAATTAATAAAATGTGGAATGTGCGGTGGCTTCTCAATAAACAAATGCACCACTTCAGAGTTTGTAGTAGGTTGCTTATACATTACGATGCATCATCCAGTTACTGTGCTTCACATATTAATTCAACTTCTTATTTCATATAGAATAATTTCAGACCCTTCAGAAACAATACGTTTTATTTACTTACACCCATGGCAGTCAAATGGGTGGATAATCCTTCCATTGTTGTACAGCAGTATGTTCGGCAACAATAACTGCATACAGCTTCATACGAAGTCTTCAGTTTAACTACGGCTTATATCTTCTTAAAGTCTTATGCAGTTAAAACTCTATGTTCGTCTGTATTTCTTACTCTACGTGTGATTTTAAAGCATATCTGTATGGTATATATGGTAGAAAAACTATTTGCTCTAGCTACAAACTAACCGTCATCTGTCCCTGTCTTTTTTTTTTTTTTTTTTTACCGTTTTCTTTCCCACTCCAATTTAACAATACTGCCTGAACCAGTATTGTTAAAAAGCAGAATGCCATATTACAAAAAATACATTCTGTAGGCATTACTTAAAATAACGGTTGAGCCCTCATTGTATATGAGACTTTCTTTTGTGTGCCTCAGAATATAGATTAATCTTTTCTTAATTCTTTTTGGAGGGCATCAGTATCCACCTTAACCAGAAGTTGATAACTCTGTCCTTTCTTTAGTAAACAAAGACAACATTCAATGAGGTAAGAATAACTTTGCTTATCATCCTGTAAGTTTTTTTTTTTTTTTTTTTTTTTATGTACACAACACCTGTGATTTACTTTCCTCCCCTTTCAACAGGTATAAGGCAGTGGAATTACTTTTTCTTGGACAAACTTCTAGTTTACAACATTTTAAAATCCCGGTGGTGTCAAGATATTGGCAGGTTTCATAAAAGCAACATTATGTGAGTGAAATGTATTAGATTTTGTAGGCACTATGTGTGTACAGTATGCCGCACTTTATGGATCTCGATTCTGTTGGTTAACATTAATACCTTTAGATTTATATAAAAAAAAAAACATTATTGTAGTTAAGCATGCATTTTATTTATTAGTGATCTGATTAAGATAGTTTTTTTGCCTAGAGTTTGTGAAATTAAACATGTGTTATCTTTACCAGGCGTGTTGTAGATTTTTATATATATATATACATACATACATATATACATATTATAATATATACATATATATATTATATACATATATATATATTATATATATATTATATATATATATATATATATATATATATATATATATATATATATATATATATATATATATATATATATATATATATAATAAAAATTTGGTACCAGAAGTGCCATGATTCTGTTTGTACAGCAGAAAATTCTGAAATCTGAAAGTATGTTTTATTTTATATTTTGACATTCAAATAAAAAACTTTGATTCAGATTCTGATGTGGCAATTATGTGTTTTTTTTCAGGCTATCAATTACTACATGTGGTTTGCCTAAATTACCTCATCACAGTGGTCACTATTTGAGGAGTGTGCCACTTTTTCTAGATTTTAACAATGGCTTTACTGTATAATCTACATTCTTTCTTGTTTATCATATGCCAAGCAGGCCAGACTCAATGGTTTGTTACATGTTTTTATTGCAAAATATTGTCACTAAATTCTGCTTACATTCTCTAAATGTAGTTTCAGATACATGCACACATGCTTATTCCTCTTTTTGAACTGATCAATTCTCTTAACTAAACAGGGCAAACTCCTGCAAACAGTGCAGCACAAGGTGTTTATGAATCATAGAAATAAATATGAATAAAAACTTTTACTTGGCTTATAGTACCTTCGAAATATGTACAAAAACAAATTAGAGAGAGCGGGAGCGAGAGAGAGACAGGAGACACACACGGTCTGGTTTAGTTATTGCCTAATTTCCAATAGCTTGCTGTAGTTTAAAGTTGATATTCTGGAGCTGTTCTTCTGCTCCCAAAACGCCTCGTGCTTCCAGCAGTAATGAAGGAAGACTGGAGAGACCATACTATGAAACAGACAAAGGCAACGTAAGGGATTTCAGTAAGACAGATCAAGCAGCAGCACCTGCAGACAGGATTTGTAATGGTTACTTTAAGAAAATCAACACTGCTTTTCTCTGAAGACCAATGGCTATGCCCAATCCAGTGAAGATAAAACTGTTACAAACTAAGTCACGGCTTTGCTTTACATAAACGTTTAATCAGCAGTGTACATATTTTCCTACATTTTCTATTTATTTGTCACAAAGATATAACTACATGGACTTGCATGAAGTGAACATGCACAAGGCATCCCTTTATTTGGAGATGAAAAACAGCACTCCATGAACATTAATGTTGTACTTATGTTAACGATTGCACTAAACACACTATAACATTGGAAATCTACCACATCATTCATTACATTTGCTAGTAATTAAACTGCTCCCAGTGAATGTCATTCCTTACCGTTTCTCTCTCTCCAGGGTTGTTATTTCTATGCTCCAAATACTGACTCTGCAGATCCTTGAAGTCGTCTAAAAAAACTTTGCCACTCTTCAGATCTGCATATCTCTCTTCCAGCTCTTCATATGCTTTCTGCACTTTTCTCTGATGTGTTTCCCTCCTGTAAAAAAAAACAAACACCTTTCTTATTTTTGTTAGGGAGTACCAATTGATAGAAATGATCACAGAGTCCTACGGTAAATGTCAAGTCTTTAAATTACCCCAAGTTGTCTAAATATTTAAAATAATATACATGCACAATTATGTTATTCTCCATACCTCAAACCTGGGAACTTCAATGGCTCAGCAAGATTTTGTGTATCAAGCAGAACCTCATTATTACCATACTTGTTACTAATTGCTCTTTTTTTTTTTTTAAATTATGAATAATGTCACAATAATATCAACACAATGCATTCTGGTTAGCACTGCAGTTCTAGAGTATGCTATACAGTACCAGTCAAAAGTTTGAGTACCCTTGCTGGAAACTAGGTTTTTTTCATAATTGACAATGTTTTACGTTGTACACATTTCTGTAAATACTTGAAAATGAAAACACATGTTACAATATACAAAACAAAACAAAACATAAGGAGTATCAAAGCAATGTTCAAGAAAATTGAAAATTGTCTCTAAATCTTGGATTCCTCAAAATTGCCATCCTTTGCCTAATAACAGCCTCACAAACACGAGGCATTCGTTTAACAAGTTTCTCTGCGTCTTACAAATACTCGGCGGTTGGACCCAAATACTTCAAATTTTGACTCATCAGTCCATAAGACCGACTTCCACTCCTCAAACGTCCAGTTTCTGTGTTTTTTTGGCCCAGACAAGTCTCTTCCTCTTATTGTGGACTCTTAACAATGGTTTCTTTGCAGCAATTCTTCCAGTTAGGCCAGCTTCACGCAATCTCCTCTGAACAGTTGAAACATCTGTACTTCTAGTAGCATTTAGCTGAGCTTGTATTTCAGGGGCAGTTAATTGCCGGTTTCGCAGGCTTGTGACTCGAATTAACTTGTTCTCTGATTCTGAGGTCACCCTTTGCCTGCCTGACCTTGTTAGGTCCCGATGAGTGCCAGTTTCTTCAAATCATTTGATGGTCTTGGCCTCAGCAGTTACAGACACCTGCAAAGTTCTTGCGTATTTCTTAAAGATTGACCTTCATTTGCTTAACTGAGCATATTTTGCCATTTTCTGCTCCCTTACATTCAGGAATGACAAACTTGTGCCTATGCTCCTATGTTTATAATAATCATGAACCCTCACCTGTTAACAATAATTGGTGACAAAAGGTTAATTAGGTAACATGCTAGTTAACTCAGAGAACATCTAACAAAGACATTTTTATACTTAGGCCAGTGTTCTAACACAGTGTTATACACATTTCAGACTTTTAACTGACTTGGGCTTCAGACTGAAATCCCCTTGCTTTGGGTGACCATTTCATTGAAATTGAAAAGATTTACATTTTAATTTTAAAATTAAATTTTTGAATGCAATTCACTTATGATTATCATCTTATATAAGTACACGTATCATATAATGAAATATTAAGTGTTTATAGACAAGTGTATACAGTTAAAAGCATAGATAATCATGAAAAACCTGTTTTCAAGCAGGCGTACTCAAACGTTTTACTGGTACTGTAGCTTTTTGGTTTGTTACTGTAATGGACTGTGGATTGCCACTATAATGTATAGTATTATGGTAACTTCCATCTATATGTTTAATTCTTTGAGATTTTGTAAACGCAACAATCACATACATACAGCCATACAGAAATGTATAACTTACTTTATTAAGTTACTTTTGACTTCAATCAGGCTTCTTCTTTTCTTATTAATAGAATTCACAATCTAATCAATGAAACAGAACAATAAACTCATTAAGGGAGGGTGGTGAGTCCAGTGTGTTCTAGAAGAAAAATTCATTTTTTTTACATTAAGTAATTTGATTCTTTACATTTTTATTATTATTTTTTTTTAATTATTATTATTTTATGCAGAGTACTTAATTTGTTTGAAGAAAAAAACAAACAAACATTAAACACATCTAAATCAACTGATTGGACCTTTATCAGTAGAGAAAACTTTTCCCAATACTTACAATAAATTTGTTTAAAAAGTTAAAAGTAGTAAAATCCCTTGTCTTGAAAGCAAGCATATGTGACAGTGACAGTGAGGGAACCCCCCCCCCCCCCCCCCCCCCCAAAAAGAAATAACATGGATTTTGTGCTACAATAGCAATAACTGATCATTAACAGACAGGGTAGCGATAACACCAGCAATACAGAATACAGTATGCTGTTCAGAGAGAATGTTGTTACCTTTGTGCTTTTCTTTTTTAGTTCTGTGCACTCCTTCACTTCACTTATCTGAAGATACAAAAAAAAAATATATTTTAATTAAGCTGTGTCAAAATTACAACCAGACTTTGTTATCAGTTCAACACGACAAGACATTGGACGGTCATAAATGCATTTCCTTCTGCAAACTGGTAATATTGTTTGTTTATGTTTTTAAAACTGTGAGGTTAATCCTGAAGAACCATTTAATATATCTATTTATTTATTTATTTAAAATAATGTCTGTTTTAGAGCTGTGAAAAGCCAAGAGATAACATACTGTAGATCATAAAAAAGTGACAGCATTGTACAGACATAGAAAATTGAGCCTTTAGCATTTACACCTTCCACCTCAAGAACAAAGGACTCATTCTGACTGAAATAAGTTAATGTGTGAGCTCTGAAGGTTACCACCTGATCAGTGGATTTTTTTCATAAACAAAATACTAACTATAAAAGATCTGTTAAATAAACAAATAAATAAAAACAAATGCAAAAAAATGAAAAGGTATTTTCGTGTTCAGGTGCTTGCAGCTGCAATTTTGCATCTGCACACTGCAATCAACCACTGACTGCAGTCCAGTGTCTAATTACATTGCTTAGTGTATGTAAAGAGCTTTGAGATTCTGTGTGGATGAAAAAAATCAGTGCAAGCTACATTATATCCCAAAGAGAATATGTGTGCACAACATAATCTATTAACTGTGCAAGTAACTGTAAAATATACAAATAAAACTCTATCCAGTGTTATTTGCCTTATTTTGACTTGCAATAGCTTAAATAGTGCATGTTCAGATATGAATTATTTATTGTGTATGACAGGTGGTAAATATTGATATTAACAGTATACAAAATGGAAAGTATCAAACAGTTACCGTTTCAATAAGGTGATCAGAAACCTTGTTATACAGTCTTTCTATTGCCTTTCTGCACACACTGGATTCCACAGTCTCCCTAAAAAGAGTGAAGCCCAAGTTAATAAAGAACATATACTAGATAACCACTTTCATCCAAAAGGTTGATATCTACAGCTATTGGACATTCTTTCTGCTGGACTGCAAGCATCAACAGAACTCAGTATTCGGTCCTCTGTAACCACATTACATTTGTGTATTAAAAACTAGTTCGAAAAGTCCTAGATATTTTTATCTTAAGTAATTGTAAGTATAATTTTCCTTCAAACTAACAGTAAATACCAAATGTAGAAGTTTTGTTTCCCTGTTTGATGGATTATTAACAAGCCAATCTTATCAGTGAAAAAGGCAAATGTATAAGTTTAATATAAAGTGGATTGCATAATGGATTATCTGGATTTACAACTATTTTACCAGGCTTTAAAATCATAATCATATATATATAAAATCAGCCCAGACAGGATTAGCTGGGTCTTAACACCTACTTGTATTCCGACACAAAACCTTGAAATGCATCCAGCACCACATCAAGCTCTGTGATATTTTTTGGTGATTTCTTAACCTTTTTGGAGGGTCCAGCTTCATCTTTAAATAAAAATAAAATAAATTGTAATCAGAGGAAGTTCTAGCTATTTGAGAACATCACAGGACAGAAGATCATTAAAATGTGGGAACTTTGTATTCTATGCAATGCATACTGTTTTAATCTACTATTTATCAAGAATGGATTTTATAAATTATGGATGGACTCCCGCTGCATAGTAGTTTAAGGCATCCCATTTAGAAGTTCAGTGTACATGTAATAAGTAAAACCTGAACTATTTTGTCTTTGATGAATTTGATGGAGCCTACTGTAAATATTGTGTGCATTTTGGTAGAAAATAGTAACAAATGCAGAGAGACTTGACAGGTTATACACAAGTCCTTTAAATATCTGGGGTTCAGCAGTTACAAAACCGAAATAATGTCAAAAAAAAAAAAACCAAAACAAAAAAAAAAAAAAAAAAAACAAAAAACACACAAGCAGGTGGAATATTTGGCTTATAAACCGTTATCTGAGACATAGACACTACGTTGTTTGAACTGAACTTATAGCGAATGCTTATTATAGTTGTACTCTTAGTAGGTTACTTAAATTTACTAGCAATTGTGTTCCAAACTGCACTGAAAGGAACATTTCCTAAAAGTATGCTATACATGTGTTGAGGTGAGGTGGGGTCACAGGGAACCTTTTGTGTATCATGAAGAATTTAGTGAACCCGTCAAGCTACAAGGCTAGACACGCTCCTGTTAATCATTGACTGATTGTGTTCACCGTGAAATAAAACTCAAATCCTACCAGTTATATTCTTTTTTGAGTGTGTTTTGTGCGATGGGGAGGGGGCAAGTAGATTTTTAAGGACAAGTAGATTTTCATCATTTTGTCCCTTGGACAATAATTTTTTTTTTTTTTTTTAATTGCACACCCCTGTAACCTAATTGATGATTAAGTATGCGCTGAAGAAGAATATACATAAAACTGTATGCGTTGTTCAGAACCAAGTTTCGCAACTCCTATAATTTAATAACAACAACAACAACAACAACAACTAGTACATTCATTTGAATGTATATGTCAACAACCCTCACCCCCATCCCCCTTTTGACAGACCCAAAGTCACACATTACCCGAAGATGTGGATGAAGGTTTATTTTTCTTCTTCCCAATAGACTTTGAGCTGCTTTTTGGGTTCGAACATTCCTGTTAAATTAAGACAACTTTTAATAGAAATTGGAAAGTATAAATTAAGGAAGTATAGTCAACAGTTTCTGAAATTGCTGGAGTTCATTTGATTAGGCAATACCAAAAATTAGGAGGTCACCACAAGAATCATAAAAGACAGCTGTGTAGCATCTCATCATTGGTATGACCAGAGATTAAAACGATATGGAAGTGAAATGGTTTTATTTTTGCGGATGCCTATACACAAGGGCTCTTAAACCAAGATTTATAAGGGGGCCAGAATGGAAAAAAGTTAGATGTCGGTGGCCCAAAAGTATTGTATTCTACATATTTTTAAGCAATATAATACATATTATATAATATAATGTTAGTATATTGAACAACACTTAAAAATGTTACCATATGAATAATACTTTAATAATAGAACAAAGTGAACATTGAACAGAGAATCATTACAAACATTTTGAAATGCATGTGACATATTAATAGTATAACTGTTATACTATAATTAGGGTGTCTGACATTCGAGTGAAATGCTTTTTTAAAAATCGGGTAGAATAATTTAATGAAAAATCGGGTGAAATCAGGTTGTTTTTTATATATGTAATCAAGAAAGAATAAATACATGTTCGGGTAGAAACTGGGTTTTATTTAAAAAAAAATGAACAAATGCTGAAGCACAGTGTTGACAACAAAGTTGTGGTCAACAGTTTAAATCCCCAACGTACATATATTTCCACACATTGGGGTAAGCAAACTTTTGACGACATCTATCTCTCTCCACCCTCTCTTTCTCTCTTTCACCCACAGAATGTATATGGAGACATTTCTCCATTCCAATCAATATTTATTTTGTAGTGGAGTTACAAGTACAATTGAGCACAGAACGTACTAGAAAATTAACAACTTTACTCCATGCTGTTTTACAAAGAGAAACGACGACTGCTTAAAACACACTCATAAAACAAATAACTAGGAATAAAAGTGTGCAAAAACCATATATATATATATATATATATATATATATATATATATATATATATATATATACACACACACACACACACACACACACACACACACACACACACACACAGATATACACACACACAGATATACACACATACATACACTAAGAAGCCACATTTTTCGAACATGGGTTGAACTGAAAGGGCGAACTGTGCGACAGTGTGGTTGTAAGCAATGTAATGATGCGACGGACAAAGAGAGTAAAAATGTACACAAGAAACTTTCATCACATAATATGCAAATGTGCCACTTAAAACAAATAAACTTGTGTCTTTGTTTCTATTCCATCTCTGACACAAAAATGAAAACCTGAGTTAAGTTAAAAACAAACAGATTGGTCCCATGGCATGGGATATAATCATTTTCTAAGTTTAGGTTAATTTCCCAGCTAATGACATTTGAAGTTTCTGATCAAACTGTTAATCTCCTTTGTATGTTATACTTGAAGGAAAATAAATATACATTAATGTTTGCACATTATACTGACATTTCTTTAAAATCTATATATTTTCAAGTAATGTATAATGAAAAAGAAATACATGTCCATTCATTAAAACTAAATTCATTAAAATGATGTCAGTGCGAGTATACAATAAGAAAAATGAATACTTTTTTATATTTCAGAGCAAATTAACAAAAGGAAGTACAGTACAGTATAAAGAACAAAAGAAAACACAAGCTTCCTGTTCATCATACACTCACAGCGGTTGAGTTGTGACTGTCTCTCTCTGTGTTATTTGAACCGAGCTTCACTCAGCAACAGCTCCCTTGCTTGTGTCTGTCATATTAATAATATAACTGTATACTATAAAACAGTAAATAGTGAGTTTCAATGGGAAAAATTGCACTTCTTTACTTGAGCCACAATTATCACATTGTATTCCTTAACTACTGACAGACATGCCTTGCACAATAAACACACATGAGTAAAAAACAAAAAGAAAATCGCCCACAGAGTACGCAAAGCAAAACTCCCTGGAAGTGGCTTGCGCGAGTCTTGCTGAGTGGCTAGTGACTGTTAAGGGATGGTGTGCTGCGCACGCTGCTTTGCAGGATACAAAAATAAGACCACGTCTTAATCACAAATTGATTTACAATGCTACTGTTTATTTATTTTTTTGTTAATTTTTATATTTTTTGCTGACTGTCGGTGGGCCACTTGGTTGTCCCTTGTGGGCCGGACGGGGCCCGCAGGCCGCCAGATGTAGAGCCCTGCTGTACACCTTCAATGGACCTTCACTGAATGAACCAGACTACAGCTGTGTAACAATAATATATTTTCAAAAAAAAAAGAGGAAATGGACAATAACCAAAAGTATTTTTTTTTTAATATATACACAATACCCAGTGCTCTGCATCACTTAAAGGTAACAATGCTATATTGGGTCAGTTTTTGTTGTGTTTTAGGTAAACCCAACAATTAGTCTGCAATTAGTGGAATTAACAGAATATCCACAAAAAAACAGAAAACAATCAGGAATGCATGAGTGCTCACCAGGTCAGAAGCTTCTTCATCTGAGCTTTCCTCTACACCTGGGGACATTCTCCTTGTCCGCTTTCCTGGAGCCTTGGGCTTGCTCACAGCAGCAGATTTCTTCCCTGCCTTTGCTCTGCTCTGTACTTGTCCGGACTTTTTTCTGGCAACCCTCTGTGACTGTGACAATAAATCTGGACTCTGAGAACCCTGTAAATGAGAGAAAAAATACTTTACTCGGTTTGTTTACTTTACTTCCTGTCAATTTCACATTGTTGTCTTTTTATTAGATTTTTATTGCAAAAGTTAGTAAGGAACGCCTGGGGATTAAGAATTGTTTTTATAACATACTGTATGGCAATGTGCTGCCAGCATCATACGTAGGCTGACAAAGGCAACGACTAAGACTTCAAAGGTTTGTCTAATTGTTTATTTTTATTACTACTGTGGATTAAGCATGTCAGTGTCCTGAAAGAACATCTCTGTGATGGTTGTATACTCTGATCTTTTTGTGGAGCTCAAATAACACATCCCTGCTCACCAATTCAGACTCTTCCTGATCTGAGCTTTCCTCTACAGAGGGAGACGGCCTTCTGGGTTTGTTCACAGCAGCATACTTCTTCCCTGCCTTTGCTCTGCTTTGTTCTAGTTCAGACTTTTCTGTGGCATCTGTCTGTGCCTGCGATGGCGAGGTCTGTAAATGTGGGGAAAATAATTACAATTCTGAAGGAACATTAGGAACTACAGATTTTTCTGATGGGCTACTTACGTCATCGGCACCAGTTCTGCTCTGTTATATTTGAATCACAGACAACTGCACATGCGTTTATTTATATATAGTGGCTCTCAAAAGCATGCACCCCCCTTAGACATTTCCACATTTTATTGTGTTACAACATGGAATCAAAATGGATTTAAATTAGGAGTATTGAATTTGGGCTTTGACTGGGCCACTCCAGGACATTGACCTTTTTGATTTTAAGCCACTCCAGTGTGGCTTTGGCTGTATGTTTGGGGTTCTTGTCCTGCTGGAAGATGAATCTTCTCCCAAGTCCCAGGTCTCTTGCAGACTTCAGTAGGTTTTCCTTCAGGATTTCTCTGTACTTTGCTGCATCCATTTTGCCCTCTATCTTCATGAGCTATCCAGGCCCTGACGCAGAGAAGCATCCCCATAGCATGATGCTGCCACCAGCATGCTTCACGGTAGGGTTGGCATTCTCAGGATGATGTGCGGTGTTAGGCTTGCACCAAACATAGCGCTTAGCGTTGAGGCCAAAAAGCTTTTGTTGCCTTATAGCCCAGAAATAAAATGCATTAAAATAGATTTTCTTTTTCATTTATGTACACAACATACTCCACAACTTCCAAATGAAAAAAATATTCTAGAAATTTGTAGAAAATGAATTAAAAATAAAAACTGAAATAGCTTGGTTGGATAAGTGTCCATCCCCTTTGTAATAGCAATCCAAAATCAGCTCAGGTGTAACCAGTCACCTTCAAAATCACACACCAAGTTAAGTGGCCTCCACCTGTGTTAAATTGTAGTGATTCACATGATTTCAGGATACATTTAACAGTTCCTGTAGGTTCCTTCTCCTGGTTAGTGCATTTCAAAGCAAAGACTCAACCATGAGCACCAAGGTGCTATCAAAAGAACTCTGGGACAGTTGTGGAAAGGCACAAATCAGGGGATGGTTTAAAAAATTAGGAAAGGCCTTGAATATCCCTTGGAGCACGGTCAAGACGATTATTAAGAAGTGGAAGGTGTATGGCGCCACCAAGACCCTGCTAGACCAAGTCGTACCTCCAAACTGGATGACTGAGCAAGAAGGAGACTGATGAGAGAGGCTATCAAGAGGCCACTGGCAACTTATGGCCAAGACTGGTCAAAGTGTGCATGTGTCAACGATATCCCAAGCACTCCACAAGTCTGGCCTGTATGGAAGTCATTACTCAAGAAAGTCCACCTTGAATCCGTTTGAAGTATGCAAAAAAACACTTGGGAGATTCTGTAGCCATGTGGCAAAAAGTTTTGTGGTCTGACGAAACTAAAATGGAACCTAAATGCAAAGCGTTATGTTTGGCGCAAACCCAACACAGCGCATCATCCAAAGAACACCATCCCTACTGTGGAGCATGGTGGTGGCAGCATCATGTTATGGGGACTTGGGCACTTGAAGATTGCTGTCCATCAACACTCCCCAAGGAACTTGACAGAGCTTGAATGGTTTTGTAAAGAAGAATGGTCAAATATTGCCAAATCTAGGTGTACAAAGTTGGTAGAGACCTATCCCAACAGACTCACAGATGTAATTGCTGCCAAAGGTTCTTCCACCAAGTATTAACTCAGGGGGGTGGAGACTTATTCAATTATGATTTTTCAGGTTTGTATTTTTAATATATTATTTTTTTCACAATAAAAACTTATTTTCCCCTTAAACAGTGGAGTATGGTATGTAGATACTTATGCGATCAATTATTTTCTGTTTTATATTTCTAATTCATTTAGAACAATTTGTAGATTTTATTTTTCACTTTGACATTATGGATTTTTTTTCTGTTGATCAGTGGAAAAAACTCCCAATTAAATCCATTTTGATTCCATGTTGTAACACAATAAAATGTGGAAAAGTCCAAGGGGGTGAATACTTTTGAGTGCCACTGTACAGTTTGTGTCTATTCAGGGAGTTTTCAGGTTTTGTATTACTTAGCTCCAAATTATTTACTGTTTGTTTGCAGTCAGGCCCTGGACTTATAAATAAATAAAACAAACCTTTTCACCTGGATTACAATTTACAATTGTCTGTCTGTTCTTTTAAACACCTGCACCTGCACACTATCAACCACTTTGCCACAGGCATACTTGAAGGAAAATAAATCTACACTAACGTATGCATATTAAACTGGCATTTCTTTAAAATCTATTTTCAATTAATGTATAATGAAAAAAAAAAGTCCATTCATTAAAATTAACATTTGAATACCTGATGTCAGTGCGAGTATACAATACGAAAAACGACTACTTTTTTTATATTTCAGAGCAAATGAACGAAAGCAAGTACAGTACTACATAAAGAACAAAAGAAAACACAAGCTTCCTGTTCATCATACACTCACAGCGGTTGAGTGGTGACTGTCTCTCTCTATGGCATTCGAATCGAGCATCACTCAACAACAGCTCCCTTGCTTGTGTCCGACATTAAATAGCATAACTGTTATACTATAACAGATAATAGTGAGTTTCAATGTGAAAAATTGCACTTCTTTCCTTGAGCCGCATTTATCACATTGTATTTCTTAACTACTGACACACATTCACTGCACAATAAACACACTGGCTTTGCGTTAGGTACAGCTGGTAAATTACAGTTGGTAAAGTATTTATTGGTCCACTCATTGTTGAATCTACGATTTTCAACATCAAGTTTTCTCTTCTTGCTAGCTAGAGTAGAGAGAGAGAGAGAGGCAGTCATGTTTATATGACTTTCAAAAGAAGATAGAAAAAAAAAAAACTTTTAAAAGCAACACAAGTAAAACCCCAAAAATCACCCAGAGAGTACGCAAAGCAGAACTCACTAGAAATGGCTTGCGTGAGTCTTGCTGAGTGGCTAGTGACTGTTAAGGGGTGGTGTGCTGCGCAGGCTGCTTTGCAGGATACAAAAGTAAGACTACGTCTTAATCACAAATTGATTTACGATGCTACTGCTAATTTTTTATTTTTTTGCTGACTGTAGGCAGGCCACTTGGTTGTCCCTCGTGGGCCGGACGGGGCCCGCGGGCCACCACTTGAAGAGCCCTGCTGTACACCTTCAATGGACCTTCACTGAATGAACCAGACTACAGCTGTGTACCAATAATATATCGTTTAAACAAAAAAAAAAAAGAGATGAAATAGACAGTAACCAAAATATATATTTTTTTATATACACAACACCTAGTGCTCTGCATCACTTAAAGGTAACAATGCTATATTAGGTCAGTTTTTGTTGTGTTTTAGGTAAACGCAACAATTAGTCTGCAATTAGTGGAATTAACAGAATATCCAAAAAAAAAAACAGAAAACAATCAGGAACGCATGACTGCTCACCAGGTCAGAAGCTTCTTCATCTGAGCTTTCCTCTGCACCTGGGGACATTCTCCTTGTCTGCTTTCCTGGAGACTTGGGCTTGCTCACAGCAGCAGATTTCTTCCCTGCCTTTGCTCTGCTCTGTACTTGTCCGGACTTTTTTCTGGCAACCCTCTGTGACTGTGACAATAAATCTGGACTCTGAGAACCCTGTAAATGAGAGAAAAAGTACTTTACTTGGGTTTGTTTACTTTCTTGCCTGTCAATTTCACATTGTTGTCTTTTTATTAGATTTTTATTGCAAAAGTTAGTAAGGAATGCCTGCGGATTAAGAATTGTTTTTATAACATACTGTATGGCAATGTGCTGCCAGCCTCATACGTAGGACTGCTAGTAAGGTACGAGAATGAGGCACAGTGGTTCATGCTTTAAGCCAGCTCACCTCATTTCTACACCAGCCGCATAACACAAAGGCAACGACTAAGACTTCAAAGGTTTGTCTAATTGTTTATTTTTATTACTACTGTGGATTAAGCATGTCAGTGTCCTGAAAAATATCTCTGTGATGGTTGTATACTCTGATCTTTTTGTGGAGCTCAAACAACACATCTCTGCTCACCAATTCAGACTCTTCCTGATCTGAGCTTTCCTCTACAGAGGGAGACGGCCTTCTGGGTTTGCTCACAGCAGCATACTTCTTCCCTGTCTTTGCTCTGCTCTGTTGTAGTTCAGACTTTTCTGTGGCATCTGTCTGTGCCTGCGATGGCGAGGTCTGTAAATGTGGGGAAAATAATTACAATTCTGAAGGAACATTAGGAACTATAGATTTTTCTGCTGGGCTACTTACGTCATCGGCACCAGTTCTGCTCTGTTATATTTGAATCACAGACAACTGCACATGCGTTTATTCATATACAGTGGCTCTCAAAAGCATTCACCCCCCCTTAGACTTTTCCACATTTTATTGTATTACAACATGGAATCAAAATGGATTTAAATTAGGAGTTTATGCCACAGATCAACACAAAAAAGTCCATAATGTCAAAGTGAAAAATAAAATATACAAATTGTTCTAAATTAATTACAAATACAAAACAGAAAATAATTGATTGCATAAGTATTCACCCCCTTGAGTCAATATTTGGTAGAGGCACCTTTGGCAGCAATTACAGCCATGAGTCTATTTGGATAAGTCTCTACCAGCTTTGCATATCTGGACACTGCAACTTTTGCCCATTCTTCTTTGCAAAATTGCTCAAACTACGTCAAATTGGATGGGGACCTTCGGTGAACAGCAATTTTCAACTCTTTCCACATATTCTCAATTGGATTGAGGTCCGGGCTTTGACTGGGCCACTCCAGGACATTGACCTTTTTGTTTTTAAGCCACTCCAGTGTGGCTTTGGCTGTATGTTTGGGGTCATTGTCCTGCTGGAAGATGAATCTTCTCCCAAGTCCCAGGTCTCTTGCAGACTTCAGCAGGTTTTCCTCCAGGATTTCTCTGTACTTTGCTGCATCTATTTTGCCCTCTACCTTCACAAGCTTTCCAGGCCCTGACGCAGAGAAGCATCCCCGTAGCATGATGCTGCCACCAGCATACTTCACGGTAGGGTTGGTGTTCTCAGGACGTTGTGCGGTGTAATGCTGGAGCCAAACATAGCGCTTAGCGTTGAGGCCAAAAAGCTCTATTTTGGTCTCATCAGACCATAGAATCTTCTTCCACTTGGTCTTAGTCTCTCCCATATGCCTTCTGGCAAAATCTAGCTGAGATTTGATGTAAGTTTTTTTCAACAATGGTTTTCTTTTTGCCACTCTCCCATAAAGGCCAGTTTTGTGAAATACCCGGGCTATTGTTGCTGTATGCACAGTGTCTCCCAACTCAGCTGTGGAAGACAGTAACTCCTTTAGAGTTGCCATAGGCCTTCTGGTGACCTCCCTGACTAGTGCCCTTCTCACCCGGATAATAATTTTTTGAGGACGGCCTGTTCTATACAGATTTACAGTTGTCCATATTCTCTCAATTTCTTAATAATGGACTTTGCTGTGCTCCGGGGGATATTCAATGCTTTGGAAATGTTCTTATATCCTATTCCTGATTGGTGCTATTGAAGAACCTTATTCTGGATTTGCTTTGAACATTCCTTCGTCTTCATGATGTAGTTTTTGTTAGGAAATGTACTAACCAACTGTGGAACCTCCCAGAGACAGGTGTATTTAACCTAAAATCATGTGAAACACCTTAATTGCCCACAGGTGGACTCCATTCAACCAATTATGTGACTTCTAAAGACAACTGGTTGCACCAGAGCTTATTTAGGTGTGTCATAGTAAAGGGGGTGAATATTTATGCAATCAATTATTTTCTGTTTTATATTTGTAATTAATTTAGAACAATTTGTAGATTTTATTTTTCACTTTGACATTATGGACTTTTTTTGTGTTGATCAGTGGCAAAAACTCCTAATTAAATCCATTTTGATTCCATGTTGTAACACAATAAAATGTGGAAAAGTCCAAGGGGGGTGAATACTTTTGAGAGCCACTGTACAGTATGTGTCTATTCAGGGAGTTTTCAGGTTTAACCTGAATGCAGAAAAAAGCATGTAGGGGGTTAAATCAGGGTAAAACCCAAAAAATCAGACACCCTAACTATAACATATACTATTATATACAGTCTGAAAACAAGAACTGTGCGGCAATTTGGTTGTAAGCAATGTAATGATGCAACTGACAAAAAGAATAAGAATGTACACAAGAAACTTTCATCACATAATATGCAAGTGTGCCACTTAATACAAATAAACTTGTGTCTTTGTTTCTATTCCATCTCTGACACAAAAATGAAAACTTGAGTTAAGTTAAAAACAAACAGATTAGTCCCATGGCACGGGATGTAGTCATGTTTCTAAGTTTTGGTTAATTTCCCAACTAATGATATTTGATGTTTCTGACCAAACTGCTAATCTCCTTTGTATGGTATTGTAGCAGAAATACAGCGATTCTTGGTTGTAAAACTCCATCCCGACCTGTAAGGGCGCTAAGCAGCGAGAACAGAGTTGTTTGGACGGGCTGGTCTGACAGTTCTATCCCAGGGTCGGGAAGTCGGCCAGCCGGCGAGACTCCGTTGCAAGAACGCATTGACCCGGAAAGAAAACTGCGTGGCAGCCGCAGATTGGAGAGGTGGTTGCACTCGTTTACAAAGGGGTCATCCATGAAAGCATAAAAGGGGACGGAAAATCATAATCTGTTCCTTCGCTTTGGTTGGTATTAAGCGACCCGGAAGGCCTGCACTGATGGATAATCGTGAGTGTTTGCACTAATTCACGCACTAACAGACTTGTGTATGTGTTTTGTGTGAATGTGTAATAAAAATAGTACTACTATTTGCAGGGCAACACGGGGACTATACATTAAGTAATACATGCTACTGTATTACTTACCTCCATTATTATTTACTGTTTGTTTTGCAGTCAGGCCCTGGACTTATAAATAAATAAAACAAACCTTTTCACCTGGATTACAATTTACAATTGTCTGTCTGTTCTTTTAAACACCTGCTCACTATCAACCACTTTGCCACAGGCATACTTGAAGGAAAATAAATCTACACTAACGTATGCACATTAAACTGACATTTCTTTAAAATCTATTTTCAATTAATGTATAATGAAAAAAAAAAAAAAAGTCCATTCATTAAAATTAATATTTGAATACCTGATGTCAGTGTGAGTATACAATATGAAAAACGACTACTTTTTTTTATATTTCAGAGCAAATGAACGAAAGCAAGTACAGTACTGTATAAAGAACAATAGAAAACACAAGCTTCTTGTTCATCATACACTCACAGCGGTTGAGTTGTGACTGTCTCTCTCTGTGTTATTCGAACCGAGCTTCACTCAACAACAGCTCCCTTGCTTGTGTCTGACATTAAAGAGCATAACTGTTATACTATAACAGATAATAGTGAGTTTCAATGTGAAAATTTGCACTTCTTCCCTTGAGCCGCATTTATCACATTGTATTTCTTAACTACTGACACACATTCACTGCACAATAAACACACTGGCTTTGCGTTAGGTACAGCTGGTAAATTACAGTTGGTAAAGTATTTATTGGTCCACTCATTGTTGAATCTACGATTTTCAACATCAAGTTTTCTCTTCTTGCTAGCTAGAGTAGAGAGAGAGAGAGAGGCAGTCATGTTTATATGACTTTCAAAAGAAGATAGAAAAAAAAAAAAACTTTTAAAAGCAACACAAGTAAAACCCCAAAAATCACCCAGAGAGTACGCAAAGCAGAACTCACTAGAAATGGCTTGCGTGAGTCTTGCTGAGTGGCTAGTGACTGTTAAGGGGTGGTGTGCTGCGCAGGCTGCTTTGCAGGATACAAAAGTAAGACTACGTCTTAATCACAAATTGATTTACGATGCTACTGCTAATTTTTTATTTTTTTGCTGACTGTAGGCAGGCCACTTGGTTGTCCCTCGTGGGCCGGACAGGGCCCGCGGGCCACCACTTGAAGAGCCCTGCTGTACACCTTCAATGGACCTTCACTGAATGAACCAGACTACAGCTGTGTACCAATAATATATCGTTTAAACAAAAAAAAAAAAGAGATGAAATAGACAGTAACCAAAATATGTATTTTTTTATATACACAACACCTAGTGCTCTGCATCACTTAAAGGTAACAATGCTATATTAGGTCAGTTTTTGTTGTGTTTTAGGTAAACGCAACAATTAGTCTGCAATTAGTGGAATTAACAGAATATCCAAAAAAAAAAACAGAAAACAATCAGGAACGCATGACTGCTCACCAGGTCAGAAGCTTCTTCATCTGAGCTTTCCTCTGCACCTGGGGACATTCTCCTTGTCTGCTTTCCTGGAGACTTGGGCTTGCTCACAGCAGCAGATTTCTTCCCTGCCTTTGCTCTGCTCTGTACTTGTCCGGACTTTTTTCTGGCAACCCTCTGTGACTGTGACAATAAATCTGGACTCTGAGAACCCTGTAAATGAGAGAAAAAATACTTTACTTGGGTTTGTTTACTTTCTTGCCTGTCAATTTCACATTGTTGTCTTTTTATTAGATTTTTATTGCAAAAGTTAGTAAGGAACGCCTGGGGATTAAGAATTGTTTTTATAACATACTGTATGGCAATGTGCTGCCAGCCTCATACGTAGGACTGCTAGTAAGGTACGAGAATGAGGCACAGTGGTTCATGCTTTAAGCCAGCTCACCTCATTTCTACACCAGCCGCATAACACAAAGGCAACGACTAAGACTTCAAAGGTTTGTCTAATTGTTTATTTTTATTACTACTGTGGATTAAGCATGTCAGTGTCCTGAAAAATATCTCTGTGATGGTTGTATACTCTGATCTTTTTGTGGAGCTCAAACAACACATCTCTGCTCACCAATTCAGACTCTTCCTGATCTGAGCTTTCCTCTACAGAGGGAGACGGCCTTCTGGGTTTGCTCACAGCAGCATACTTCTTCCCTGTCTTTGCTCTGCTCTGTTGTAGTTCAGACTTTTCTGTGGCATCTGTCTGTGCCTGCGATGGCGAGGTCTGTAAATGTGGGGAAAATAATTACAATTCTGAAGGAACATTAGGAACTATAGATTTTTCTGCTGGGCTACTTACGTCATCGGCACCAGTTCTGCTCTGTTATATTTGAATCACAGACAACTGCACATGCGTTTATTCATATACAGTGGCTCTCAAAAGCATTCACCCCCCCTTAGACTTTTCCACATTTTATTGTATTACAACATGGAATCAAAATGGATTTAAATTAGGAGTTTATGCCACTGATCAACACAAAAAAGTCCATAATGTCAAAGTGAAAAATAAAATATACAGATTGTTCTAAATTAATTACAAATACAAAACAGAAAATAATTGACTGCATAAGTATTCACCCCCTTGAGTCAATATTTGGTAGAGGCACCTTTGACAGCAATTACAGCCATGAGTCTATTTGCATAAGTCTCTACCAGCTTTGCATATCTGGACACTGCAACTTTTGCCCATTCTTCTTTGCAAAATTGCTCAAGCTACGTCAAATTGGATGGGGACCTTCGGTGAACAGCAATTTTCAACTCTTTCCACATATTCTCAATTACATTGACCTTTTTGTTTTTAAGCCACTCCAATGTGGCTTTGGCTGTAAGTTTGGTGTCATTGTCCTGCTGGAAGATGAATCTTCTCCCAAGTCTCAGGTCTCTTGCAGAATTCAGCAGATTTTCCTTCAGGATTTCTCTGTACTTTGCTGCATCCATTTTGCCCTCTACCTTCACAAGCTTTCCAGGCCCTGACGCAGAGAAGCATCCCCGTAGCATGATGCTGCCACCAGCATACTTCACGGTAGGGTTGGTGTTCTCAGGACGATGTGCGTGTAATGCTGGAGCCAAACATAGCGCTTAGCGTTGAGGCCAAAAAGCTCTATTTTGGTCTCATCAGACCATAGAATCTTCTACTTGGTCTTAGTCTCTCCCATATGCCTTCTGGCAAAATCTAGCTGAGATTTGATGTATTTTTTTCAACAATGGTTTTCTTTTTGCCACTCTCCCATAAAAGGCCAGTTTTGTGAAATACCCGGGCTATTGTTGCTGTATGCACAGTGTCTCCCAACTCAGCTGTGGAAGATAGTAACTCCTTTAGAGTTGCCATAGGCCTTCTGGTGACCTCCCTGACTAATGCCCTTCTCGCCCGGATAATAATTTTTTGAGGACAGCCTGTTCTATACAGATTTACAGTTGTCCATATTCTCTCAATTTCTTAATAATGGACTTTGCTGTGCTCCGGGGGATATTCAATGCTTTGGAAATGTTCTTATATCCTACTCCTGATTGGTGCTATTGAAGAACCTTATTCTGGATTTGCTTTGAACATTCCTTCGTCTTCATGATGAAGTTTTTGTTAGGAAATGTACTAACCAACTGTGGAACCTCCCAGAGACAGGTGTATTTAACCTAAAATCATGTGAAACACCTTAATTGCCCACAGGTGGACTCCATTCAACCAATTATGTGACTTCTAAAGACAACTGGTTGCACCAGAGCTTATTTAGGTGTGTCATAGTAAAGGGGGTGAATATTTATGCAATCAATTATTTTCTGTTTTATATTTGTAATTCATTTAGAACAATTTGTAGATTTTAATTTTCACTTTAACATTACGGACTTTGTTTCTGTTGATCAGTGGAAAAAACTCCTAATTAAATCCATTTTGATTCCATGTTGTAACACAATAAAATGTGGAAAAGTCCATGGGGGTGAATACTTTTGAGAGCCACTGTACAGTATGTGTCTATTCAGGGAGTTTTCAGGTTTAACCTGAATGCAGAAAAAAGCATGTAGGGGGTTAAATCAGGGTAAAACCCAAAAAATCAGACACCCTAACTATAACATATACTATTATATACAGTCTGAAAACAAGAACTGTGCAGCAATTTGGTTGTAAGCAATGTAATGATGCAACTGACAAAAAGAATAAGAATGTACACAAGAAACTTTCATCACATAATATGCAAGTGTGCCACTTAATACAAATAAACTTGTGTCTTTGTTTCTATTCCATCTCTGACACAAAAATGAAAACTTGAGTTGAGTTAAAAAAACAACAGATTAGTCCCATGGCACGGGATGTAGTCATGTTTCTAAGTTTTGGTTAATTTCCCAACTAATGATATTTGATGTTTCTGACCAAACTGCTAATCTCCTTTGTATGGTATTGTAGCAGAAATACAGCGATTCTTGGTTGTAAAACTCCATCCCGACCTGTAAGGGCGCTAAGCAGCAAGAACAGAGTTGTTTGGACGGGCTGGTCTGACAGTTCTATCCCAGGGTCGGGAAGTCGGCCAGCCGGCGAGACTCCGTTGCAAAAACGCATTGACCCGGAAAGGAAACTGCGTGGCAGCCGCAGATTGGAGAGGTGGTTGCACTCGTTTACAAAGGGGTCATCCATGAAAGCATAAAAGGGGACGGAAAATCATAATCTGTTCCTTCGCTTTGGTTGGTATTAAGCGACCCGGAAGGGCCTGCACTGATGGATAATCGTGAGTGTTTGCACTAATTCACGCACTAACAGACTTGTGTATGTTTTTTGTGTGAGTGTGTAATAAAAACAGTACTACTATTTGCAGGGCAACACAGGGACTATACATTAAGTAATACATGCTACTGTATTACTTACCTCCATTATTATTTACTGTTTGTTTTGCAGTCAGGCCCTGGACTTATAAATAAATAAAACAAACCTTTTCACCTGGATTACAATTTACAATTGTCTGTCTGTTCTTTTAAACACCTGCTCACTATCAACCACTTTGCCACAGGCATACTTGAAGGAAAATAAATCTACACTAACGTATGCACATTAAACTGACATTTCTTTAAAATCTATTTTCAATTAATGTATAATGAAAAAAAAAAAAAAAGTCCATTCATTAAAATTAATATTTGAATACCTGATGTCAGTGCAAGTATACAATATGAAAAACGACTACTTTTTTTTATATTTCAGAGCAAATGAACGAAAGCAAGTACAGTACTGTATAAAGAACAATAGAAAACACAAGCTTCTTGTTCATCATACACTCACAGCGGTTGAGTTGTGACTGTCTCTCTCTGTGTTATTCGAACCGAGCTTCACTCAACAACAGCTCCCTTGCTTGTGTCCGACATTAAAGAGCATAACTGTTATACTATAACAGATAATAGTGAGTTTCAATGTGAAAAATTGCACTTCTTTCCTTGAGCCGCATTTATCACATTGTATTTCTTAACTACTGACACACATTCACTGCACAATAAACACACTGGCTTTGCGTTAGGTACAGCTGGTAAATTACAGTTGGTAAAGTATTTATTGGTCCACTCATTGTTGAATCTACGATTTTCAACATCAAGTTTTCTCTTCTTGCTAGTTAGAGTAGAGAGAGAGAGAGAGGCAGTCATGTTTATATGACTTTCAAAAGAAGATAGAAAAAAAAAAAACTTTTAAAAGCAACACAAGTAAAACCCCAAAAATCACCCACAGAGTACGCAAAGCAGAACTCACAAGAAATGACTTGCGTGAGTCTTGCTGAGTGGCTAGTGACTGTTAAGGGGTGGTGTGCTGCGCAGGCTGCTTTGCAGGATACAAAAGTAAGACCACGTCTTAATCACAAATTGATTTACGATGCTACTGCTAATTTTTTATTTTTTTTTGCTGACTGTAGGCGGGCCACTTGGTTGTCCCTTGTGGGCCGGACGGGGCCCGCGGGCCACCACTTGAAGAGCCTTGCTGTACACCTTCAATGGACCTTGACTGAATGAACCAGACTATAGCTGTGTACCAATAATATATTGTTTAAAAAAAAAAAAAAAAAAGAGAGACGAAATAGACAGTAACCAAAATATATTTTTTCTTATATACACAACACCTAGTGCTCTGCATCACTTAAAGGTAACAATGCTATATTAGGTCAGTTTTTGTTGTGTATTTAGGAAACGCAACAATTAGTCTGCAATTAGTGGAATTAACAGAATATCCAAAAAAAAAAAACAGAAAACAATCAGGAACGCATGACTGCTCACCAGGTCAGAAGCTTCTTCATCTGAGCTTTCCTCTACACCTGGGGACATTCTCCTTGTCTGCTTTCCTGGAGCCTTGGGCTTGCTCACAGCAGCAGATTTCTTCCCTGCCTTTGCTCTGCTCTGTACTTGTCCGGACTTTTTTCTGGCAACCCTCTGTGACTGTGACAATAAATCTGGACTCTGAGAACCCTGTAAATGAGAGAAAAAGTACTTTACTTGGGTTTGTTTACTTTCTTACCTGTCAATTTCACATTGTTGTCTTTTTATTAGATTTTTATTGCAAAAGTTAGTAAGGAACGCCTGGGGATTAAGAATTGTTTTTATAACATACTGTATGGCAATGTGCTGCCAGCCTCATACGTAGGACTGCTAGTAAGGTACGAGAATGAGGCACAGTGGTTCATGCTTTAAGCCAGCTCACCTCATTTCTACAACAGCCGCATAACACAAAGGCAACGACTAAGACTTCAAAGGTTTGTCTAATTGTTTATTTTTATTACTACTGTGGATTAAGCATGTCAGTGTCCTGAAAAAACATCTCTGTGATGGTTGTATACTCTGATCTTTTTGTGGAGCTCAAATAACACATCCCTGCTCACCAATTCAGACTCTTCCTGATCTGAGCTTTCCTCTACAGAGGGAGACGGCCTTCTGGGTTTGCTCACAGCAGCATACTTCTTCCCTGTCTTTGCTCTGCTCTGTTGTAGTTCAGACTTTTCTGTGGCATCTGTCTGTGCCTGCGATGGCGAGGTCTGTAAATGTGGGGAAAATAATTACAATTCTGAAGGAACATTAGGAACTATAGATTTTTCTGCTGGGCTACTTACGTCATCGGCACCAGTTCTGCTCTGTTATATTTGAATCACAGACAACTGCACATGCGTTTATTCATATACAGTGGCTCTCAAAAGCATGCACCCCCCTTAGACTTTTCCACATTTTATTGTATTACAACATGGAATCAAAATGGATTTAAATTAGGAGTTTATGCCACTGATCAACACAAAAAAGTCCATAATGTCAAAGTGAAAAATAAAATATACAAATTGTTCTAAATTAATTACAAATACAAAACAGAAAATAATTGACTGGATAAGTATTCACCCCCTTGAGTCAATATTTGGTAGAGGCACCTTTGGCAGCAATTACAGCCATGAGTCTATTTGGATAAGTCTCTACCAGCTTTGCACATCTGGACACTGCAATTTTTGCCCATTCTTCTTTGCAAAATTGCTCAAACTACGTCAAATTGGATGGGGACCTTCGGTGAACAGCAATTTTCAACTCTTTCCACATATTCTCAATTGGATTGAGGTCCGGGCTTTGACTGGGCCACTCCAGGACATTGACCTTTTTGTTTTTAAGCCACTCCAATGTGGCTTTGGCTGTAAGTTTGGTGTCATTGTCCTGCTGGAAGATGAATCTTCTCCCAAGTCTCAGGTCTCTTGCAGAATTCAGCAGATTTTCCTTCAGGATTTCTCTGTACTTTGCTGCATCCATTTTGCCCTCTACCTTCACAAGCTTTCCAGGCCCTGACGCAGAGAAGCATCCCCATAGCATGATGCTGCCACCACCATGCTTCACGGTAGGGATGGTGTTCTCAGGACGATGTGCGGTGTAATGCTGGAGCCAAACATAGCGCTTAGCGTTGAGGCCAAAAAGCTCTATTTTGGTCTCATCAGACCATAGAATCTTCTACTTGATCTTAGTCTCTCCCATATGCCTTCTGGCAAAATCTAGCTGAGATTTGATGTATTTTTTTCAACAATGGTTTTCTTTTTGCCACTCTCCCATAAAGGCCAGTTTTGTGAAATACCCGGGCTATTGTTGCTGTATGCACAGTGTCTCCCAACTCAGCTGTGGAAGACAGTAACTCCTTTAGAGTTGCCATAGGCCTTCTGGTGACCTCCCTGACTAGTGCCCTTCTCACCCGGATAATAATTTTTTGAGGACGGCCTGTTCTATACAGATTTACAGTTGTCCATATTCTCTCAATTTCTTAATAATGGCCTTTGCTGTGCTCCGGGGGATATTCAATGCTTTGGAAATGTTCTTATATCCTACTCCTGATTGGTGCTTTTGAAGAACCTTATTCTGGATTTGCTTTGAACATTCCTTCGTCTTCATGATGTAGTTTTTGTTAGGAAATGTACTAACCAACTGTGGAACCTCCCAGAGACAGGTGTATTTAACCTAAAATCATGTGAAACACCTTAATTGCCCACAGGTGGACTCCATTCAACCAATTATGTGACTTCTAAAGACAACTGGTTGCACCAGAGCTTATTTGGGTATAGGGCGTATAGTAAAGGGGGTGAATATTTATGCAATCAATTATTTTCTGTTTTATATTTGTAATTCATTTAGAACAATTTGTAGATTTTAATTTTCACTTTAACATTATGGACTTTTTTTCTGTTGATCAGTGGAAAAAACTCCTAATTAAATCCATTTTGATTCCATGTTGTAACACAATAAAATGTGGAAAAGTCCATGGGGGTGAATACTTTTGAGAGCCACTGTACAGTATGTGTCTATTCAGGGAGTTTTCAGGTTTAACCTGAATGCAGAAAAAAGCATGTAGGGGGTTAAATCAGGGTAAAACCCCAAAAATCAGACGCCCTAACTATAACATATACTATTATATACAGTCTGAAAACGAGAACTGTGCGGCAATTTGGTTGTAAGCAATGTAATTGTGCGACTGACAAAAAGAATAAGAATGTACACAAGAAACTTTCATCACATAATATGCAAGTGTGCCACTTAATACAAATAAACTTGTGTCTTTGTTTCTATTCCATCTCTGACACAAAAATGAAAACTTGAGTTAAGTTAAAAACAAACAGATTAGTCCCATGGCACGGGATGTAGTCATGTTTCTAAGTTTTGGTTAATTTCCCAACTAATGATATTTGATGTTTCTGACCAAACTGCTAATCTCCTTTGTATGGTATTGTAGCAGAAATACAGCGATTCTTGGTTGTAAAACTCCATCCCGACCTGTAAGGGCGCTAAGCAGCGAGAACAGAGTTGTTTGGACGGGCTGGTCTGACAGTCCTATCCCAGGGTTGGGAACAGATAATAGTGAGTTTCAATGTGAAAAATTGCACTTCTTTCCTTGAGCCGCATTTATCACATTGTATTTCTTAACTACTGACACACATTCACTGCACAATAAACACACTGGCTTTGCGTTAGGTACAGCTGGTAAATTACAGTTGGTAAAGTATTTATTGGTCCACTCATTGTTGAATCTATGATTTTCAACATCAAGTTTTCTCTTCTTGCTAGCTAGAGTAGAGAGAGAGAGAGAGAGAGGCAGTCATGTTTATATGACTTTCAAAAGAAGATAGAAAAAAAAAAACTTTTAAAAGCAACACAAGTAAAACCCTAAAAATCACCCACAGAGTATGCAAAGCTGAACTCACAAGAAATGACTTGCGTGAGTCTTGCTGAGTGGCTAGTGACTGTTAAGGGGTGGTGTGCTGCGCAGGCTGCTTTGCAGGATACAAAAGTAAGACCACGTCTTAATCACAAATTGATTTACGATGCTACTGCTAATTTTTTATTTTTTTTTGCTGACTGTAGGCGGGCCACTTGGTTGTCCCTTGTGGGCCGGACGGGGCCCGCGGGCCACCACTTGAAGAGCCTTGCTGTACACCTTCAATGGACCTTCACTGAATGAACCAGACTACAGCTGTGTACCAATAATATATCGTTTAAACAAAAAAAAAAATGAGATGAAATAGACAGTAACCAAAATATATATTTTTTTATATACACAACACCTAGTGCTTTGCATCACTTAAAGGTAACAATGCTATATTAGGTCAGTTTTTGTTGTGTTTTAGGTAAACCCAACAATTAGTCTGCAATTAGTGGAATTAACAGAATATCCAAAAAAAAAAAACAGAAAACAATCAGGAACGCATGATTGCTCACCAGGTCAGAAGCTTCTTCATCTGAGCTTTCCTCTACACCTGGGGACATTCTCCTTGTCTGCTTTCCTGGAGACTTGGGCTTGCTCACAGCAGCAGATTTCTTCCCTGCCTTTGCTCTGCTCTGTACTTGTCCGGACTTTTTTCTGGCAACCCTCTGTGACTGTGACAATAAATCTGGACTCTGAGAACCCTGTAAATGAGAGAAAAAATACTTTACTCGGTTTGTTTACTTTCTTGCCTGTCAATTTCACATTGTTGTCTTTTTATTAGATTTTCATTGCAAAAGTTAGTAAGGAACGCCTGGGGATTAAGAATTGTTTTTATAACATACTGTATGGCAATGTACTGCCAGTCTCATACGTAGGACTGCTAGTAAGGTACGAGAATGAGGCACAGTAGTTCATGCTTTAAGCCAGCTCACCTCATTTCTACAACAGCCGCATAACACAAAGGCAACGACTAAAACTGCAGGTTTGTCTAATTGTTTATTTTTATTACTACTGTGGATTAAGCATGTCAGTGTCCTGAAAGAACATCTCTGTGATGGTAGTATACTCTGATCTTTTTGTGGAGCTCAAAACAACACATCCCTGCTCACCAATTCAGACTCTTCCTGATCTGAGCTTTCCTCTACAGAGGGAGACGGCCTTCTGGGTTTGCTCACAGCAGCATACTTCTTCCCTGCCTTTGCTCTGCTTTGTTCTAGATCAGACTTTTCTGTGGCATCTGTCTGTGCCTCCGACGGCAGGGTCTGTAAATGTGGGGAAAATAATTACAATTCTGAAGGAACATTAGGAACTATAGATTTCTCTGCTGGGCTACTTACGCTGAGTCTCATTTTCAATGTTGTAGTAAAACATTCTACCCCAAACGGTTTCCTGTACTTTAAGCACAGACGAACCACAACCAAGCAGTTTCAGTAAAACATCTTTATCATTGATTATGATTTACAGAGATAACTGTTTGACTGACATTTTAGTGCATAATTTTGTTAAAATTAATTAACAATTCAGTCATACTAACTACATTGGTGAAAATGGTCAATGATCATTTTGACAAACTCCTGGGGCAAAATCAATCTTTTGGCCGGGGGCCTGGGGGCTGCTAAGCTCTGGGGTTGTACAACTTGTCATTTTACCAGATGGCTCGACCTGACCAATTTACACATGAGGCTAGTTAACATAGTCTTTGAAATGTTCCTCAAACCTTTTACATATATACCCAAATCACATATCAATTTTATAAAACATCAGCTGCAAAAATCACACAATATCTGCTTAACTAAATCAGTAAATACAGGGTTCATGCAGTTTTTCTGATACAAACGTTGATTACTTTAAGGACCATTTTCAAAGACCTAATTTAAGGATTGTGACCATTTCCAATGTTAATAGCTAATATCCAACTGTAAAAATAAATCTTTTGCATTAACAGTTTTACTGTATAATAAAACAAATCTAACTTTTACTCACTGAGTATAGACAAGCTCTATTGAGTTAGAGGCTAAAAGGCTGCCCATAATAAAATGACTTAAAACAATAATGTAACTGCTTCCGAGGCATTGATACACATATTGTTTACTTGCGGATTTCAGTAAAAGCACAACAACATTCTAGCCCAATCACTAAAGTAAAAATAGGCTTCTGTTATTTTGAAAAACCAAGCTTCAGATTATTACTAGTGCTTAATAACAGTAACAACATTTTATTTAGAGTTGGTGCTGAACTTAAACCCGCTCACAGCCCACAGCAACATGAACCTACTCGCTTACATATTAAAAAAAAATAATAAATAAATAAATAAATAAATAAAAAATAACTGTCTGGTTCTCTTGCCTTTTTTTTCAATGCATATCATTTAATTAATACGGAATAAAAACAAACTAATCTAACAACTACCTAGCCTATTTTTGATTCATCATTACTGTAGTCACCACAAACTGTCCAGCATCTTCGGCACACCGCTGCTAATGTTAGCTGTTGTAAATAGCGCAATGCAGACTGCGGGTGAAACTAATGTTTGTGTAGGGTGCGTTTAATTGAGTGTTCTTTATTATGTTATTACTGTTGGACTTCTAGTGTTTTCTGAATGACTTTCCACTTTTTTATATTACAATTTAAACTGTTTAAAAGTCAAAACTATAACAAAACATAGAATAATATTGTGTATACACAGAGCAAAAAACGTACATGGGCAAAATATAATATCTCCGCCTATGCCCTAAGGGTTAGGCGCCTATGGTCTCACTCAAGTTACAGTTCAACAGGTTACAAAAATCAAGTATGTGTGAAAACATTTTAGTTTGCCACAATAAAAATATATGATATTTCTACATGAATCACAGGAATGGACCTGGGAGAGGTCATTATGACAGGTTTACGTCTGACAAACTTTCAACCATGTAATTCTCCTTTTCTTTGAGTAAAACTTTCCTCAGTTGCCCCCACACCTGTAAAACACAGGACACTACACTGGTGGAGGACTGATTGGTGTGCCTTCCAACCTTCCCGGAGCATATCAAGTGGCCCTCACACCTGTCTCCCATAAAGCCGTTGAAATAGGGAAAACACAGACCACTCTTGGGGCACCTCATGGTAAGCAAAGAACAAATTTGTCCCAGTCTTTACCTGTGTCTGATGGGAACTGAATGGGGGGGGGGGGGGCGACTGAAAACAAATGTCCCAGATTGGCTCACCATTAGTCTTGCCAACCCCTGCATCCAGACAGCAAACACTGTAGACAACAGGAGCAGTTACCAGACGGGAGCCATAACTGCTGCCTTTCCAAGAGGGGAAGGCGTTAAGGACTTTTTAGTACGCTTTGAGCATATGGAACATACAGACTTGGATTGGGCAGACTTGGATGGGCCCCACGGCTTGTCCCAATCCTCACTGGTAAAGCTCTTGCTGCCTATGTTCTGATGGACGAGAACATAACAGATTCATATGAAGCCATAAAAATCAGCAATCCTGGAGAAATAAGACATTGCTAAGGAAACCTATCGGCAAACATTTCTGCTCGCGGCAGATCCATGCTGGAGAAGCACCAAGGGAGACCTACAATCGTCTGAATGGCCTTTACAAGTGGTGGATTTGACTCAACCAACATACCAAGGAGGACTTTTTGGTGAAACTACTGCGGTTGCTGGGACCAGACACCAGGGTCTGGGTAAAATAATATTTTCCCACCAGAGGCACAGAGACAGCCACCCTTGCTGAGAGGTACCAGCAGGTACATCGAAAGCCAACTTTTACCAGTTATTCTCTGTGTTCATGGGGATGAGAGGAAATACCCAGCGGCAGAACTGAAGGTCAAGGTGGATGGCCAGGCATATCTGTAAAGGGTGGGTTGGGAGGGAGGGGGTTGTAGAACATCTTCCTTATAAGGTTTTTTTAATGCAAGACCTACCCATACTAGCAGATTTGGTGCACAGAACGGAGATTGCATGTGCTGTCTTAACTAGAGCGGGAAAAAGGATGTCAAACTCCTGCCTGATGTTCACGATGAGCTCTGTCAGAGGGGCGGAAAGCCTTGTAAAAACCGCAGACAGCGTAGGACGGAAAAGAAGGAAAGGTTATCTATGGTGGAGCCCAAAGAAGGGTTACCCACTGACACTCACTGGGAAATTCCAGGAAACATAAGGCAGTTAATTATCAAGAAAAGGGTATGTTGTTCTCCATCTTCAACCTTACATTGTCTACAGGATCAGGTTCTTTGATCGAGGCTTCACTTTCCAAATCACTACTATCCTCTCTTTCCGGCTTCTCAGAAAGACGCTTCAGTGAGCTACAAATGACAAAGAAAAACACAAATTACAGTTCAATTCAGATTTGACTAAAGGCTGATTTACTGGCCTAAAAAAGTAAGTATTATTAACATTAAACTTTGTAATAAATGCATGCTCTGGTTGGTTAGGTTTGCAATAACCATGTGAAACTGTCCAACCACAACTGCTCTATGATTACAACAGGTAAACATGCAGCAAGGTCATGTTTATTTTAATTCAGGTTTAGCTCAGAATAGTATTTGCTTTAGCTGTGTTGAGTCTTACTAATTGACTGGCTTGACAGCATTTAGCCAAGTGGCATAGAAATAACATACACAGGTGTATTTGAAACATTAATATATGGATCATGTGTTTTTTGCAGTCATAAGCAAAAGTAGATGTGCTGTATGAAAGTTTTAACTCATGAAAACAAACACTGTTTTGGAAAACCAAAACTGGATAATCTGATCTGTGTCAATACTATTACATGAGCACACATTCAACATTTCTGCCTAATAAATGCAGTAACACACTATTGTAGCAATTACATTTTCTTCAGGAAACTTCAAGTTCAATCATGATGGAACTACCTTTTCATCTTCCATTACGAATAATTAGAAATGCGTAAAGATACAGTTACTCGTGGGTATGAGCAGTGATGTCTGAAAATTAACTTAGAATTAACTAATAAATGCAGATGAAAACATAACTGTTCACAAGCTCAGTTATGAATATAACTGAACAGCTTGTTCAGTTTATTACTCACAACGATTTAGACAAAAAAAAAAAAAAAAAAAAACTACAGCTATAACTAAAAAAGTCGGAATTATTTGCCTCTGGTTTATGTTCGTATGGTGCAGCAACAACGGCACATACTAACTTAATGGCATTCAAATCCATTCCGATTTTAATTAGACTGGTATGGGAGCAAATTATTTTCCATTTTACCGTGAGGTTGGTTTTTGTGTCTTTGCCACAGGTCTCAGTGTCTTGCTAGTAACTCCTTTGTTTTTCTTAGACACTGCCTTATCTTTCTTTGGCTTATTGTGAGACACTGCTTCATGTTTCTTCTGTGCACTATGCTCATCCCCCAGTGCAGTGCTGTGGAGAGGGTTATCTAGAGAATAATGGAACAAGAGATACAGGTTTATTTCCAGCTGACCTTAACACTGCTGTTTGGAGCTCAGGCTGAGCCATACAAGGGCGGTCCAAATCCTGCTCTAGCTCCCCAGGCAAGATCAGCTAATTGGTACAGATGGGATTTGAACGACGGCTGTGTGGCTCATCCTGCACTACAAACAGTACCTAAACAAAACAGAGATTGAGACTAACCATAAAGATTACTATCTTCATCCTCCAAGAAACTAGTCTTCGTAATTGATGAGATATCAGTCTCATGATGTGAAATCTGCGGGAACTTCTGTGTGGGTGCAGCTTCATAATCTATTTCATCCCTTGAATCTGACTACAAAATGCACAAAGATGGGCAGACAAAAGTTCAATACAAGACAACGTTTGAATAGTGTGGGAATAATAAAGTATGAGAATATAACTAACACAATTCAAAACACATTGTATGCTCTGTTCTGGCCATAAATGTGTAATAGTTTTGTACATGTCTTATAAATTAAAAACATACTTTCTGTGTTTTAGTCTTAAATTGTTTCTTTACACAGAAGCAATTAAGAAAGCTCCACTGGAGATAACTAAGAGCTAAAAATAAAATATTTTTAATTAGTTTAAGTGTTAACAATATAGAATAGGGTTGTACTGTTTTATATTGTTACACATTTCATTGTAAGCATATGACTTGCATAACAAATCAACTGGGACAACAGCCAGAGTGGATATTATTTTTTCAGATAAACTGCAAACTATTACCAACAAAATGTATAAAAAATACACATTGAATTAAAAATTAATTTAAAAAAACAATATTTACATTAAACATTCTCTATTGCTTGTTAAACATGAATTCACATTGGTCTGGATCACGCCAACAACATACCAAAGGTAAATTAAATAAACATTAGGCATAAACTTACTTCAAATTCATTTCGAATGTTTCTCAGGATGTTTTTAATGGCACTGTTTCAACAAGAAATGTAAATGAGTGTTTTGTTGGTATTGTTTAAGAAAAGAAAAAAAAAACATTAATTACTCTCCATGTAGAAGATTGTTTAAATAAATACTTAGCGAGGGCAGCAAACACTATAGCCCAACACATTATAATGACTGACAGTGCCAGGGCAAATGTGGCCAAACCCAAACTTGTTTTCTCTTTGTTGATAAAGCTCAAAAGGTAAACCAAATATAATAAAAACAAACAAACAAACAAACACAGACAATATGACTGATGTCAATCCATGTCAACTGGACAAATACGTGTTAATAAAATGTTATAAATTGCATTGAATGTCTTTGTATATAAATTGATTTTATTGTTCATTAATGGGTTGCGTATCATGTATTAAAGCACTAAGGACACAATACCTCATTTTGTCTTTGGCAGGAACCCAGTCTGGAGAAAAGAAGAAAGAAAGGTTATTGAAACAGAGAAAGACTTGGTTTGCAAATTCACACAAACAAAACTTTAGCTAGGAAAATGGTTTTTGTTAGGAAAATAATGCAAAAAAAAAAAAAAAAGTGAGTGTGGAGATTTTAATTTTGACGAGGGCCCTTAGCTGCAGGATCCTTTTCCCTTTTCTTCGTTTCTGAAGTATAAAACCACACACACCCTTTCCCTGCAAAGGAAAAAGATGCTCCAGTCCAGATTATGTAAGGTATACAATAACAAGCTGTAGTGTCAGTAGAGCATACAGTATGTCACTCAACTCAGGACCACGATATTCTGAAGTATACATATTTTTAGAAGGGAAGGATTTTTATTGTTTTCAAACAGCTACACTATTTGTCATCACAACGATAATACAGTTCACCACTTTTGACACTATTGTTTACTCTCGGGTAGCCATGGTGATCAACGAAGGTTCTGACAATTAATACACTTAACAGGCAAAATACAACTGCATAACGGAAATACAGGTAATAAATAATAATAATAATAATATAATAATAATAATAATAATAATAATAATAATAATAATAATAATCACTTACGGTTTTTACATTAGGCGGAACTGGAACAGCAAACTGTATGTTTAGTTTTAACTATCCACGTCTTATGAACAAAACAACATTTCTGGACGTAATTCTCATTATTCTAATCCCGTTGAAAATGACCCACTATAATTCCCCTCTTCTGGCAATTCTACTACAAAACTATACTTACAGTGACTCTATTTAATTTCCTTTTTCTCCCGCTAGAAATTGGAAACTGCATGAACCACCAGGGAGCTCAAAAAGAAGGGGCGGGGGGGACGACACAAAATATAATACAATACTGACGTAGTATCACCAAAGTAACAAATAACTATGTCATCTATATTTCCACTACATTTTAAGTATTAGTGTAATTGTTAATTATTCATAACTCAAATGTTATATTCTGTTTCTAGAAAAATAAATTGTATTAGCATATGGAAAAATGCAAAAATGGACTCTTCTTCTTTACCCAACAAGTATATTGTGACGATACATTGGTTGTGTTCAGAAAATCTGTTCCCACCTGCTGGGGAGGAGTAGAACAACATCAAAGAGACGTATCAGTGACCTAGACTTCAACATCGAATCCACGTTAGCTTCTCTTGGTTCCCTTTGAATTCGAATAACAACCATTACCGAATGGGAAGAACCTCTCTGACCCTCAATCTCTGAGCAAATATACAAAAGCTGCCCTATCAGGGCCCTGCTATGAGGGGGATGTCCCGCCCACCTCCTGCTGAAGAGGGACGTCCTCACAGTAGCACATTGTCATTTTTTTTATCTCATCTCTTTGAGACAGGTCGTAAATTGTTTCTGCGTTTGTGAGTGTCCAGACAATGCCGGAAGACACTGGAGTGGTGGCTCCATCCTGACAACCTGAGGTTTGCCAGATGCAGCAGTAGAAACACTACAGTCTGCTAGGGCGCCGAGCACTGTAGCCCAGTACTCATTTAAATGGAAAGTTTTCCAAGACTGGTGCCTTGCCGAAGGTCATGATCTGGTGACATGCCCAAGTGGTGACAAACCGATTGAGACCCTCTCTGGGCTCTAGAGTTTTGCAGGCGGCATGCCCTTAGGCTTCATGTGGGCTCTGTTGCTATCACCGTGGGGCTGTACTGTTGGTAATCTGGAGCCACAGTAATGGTTGTCATTCGAATTGAAATGTTAGGTTATTACCATAACCCTGGTTCCCTGAAAAGAGAATGACAACCATTACCCTTTGAGGTCGTGTCCCCAGCTGACCTCTGTTTTCGAAAGAAAATGGCGATGTGCTATTGTGAGGACGTCCCTCTTTAGCAGGAGGTGGGCGGGACTTCCCCTTACAACAGGGCCCTGATAGGGCAGCTTTTGTATATTTGCTCAGAGGTTGACGGTTAGAGAGGCTCTTCCCATTTGGTAATGGTTGTCATTCTCTTTTCAGGGAACCAGGGTTATGGTAATTACCTAACGTTTGATACTCCAATGAGGATGAAATCCCCTCCAAATGGGGTATAGGGGCAGTCGCCACTACGTACATCACACTTTGCATTTTTCCATTATATCCAGGGAATGGCTAATCCAATTGTCATGAAATTGTGTATAACGGTATACAGTATTTAGCATAAATTATTGAGAAAATCAAATTATGGTGATATATGTTTCCTCGGTCCACACCCATTCAACTGTATTTATACTTACATTGTTTCATATATCTCGAGAACAGTTTATAGATTCTGCACCAGGGTGCCTTTGCACTAAAGTGCTGTATAATCTAAATTTCTGTTGTTATTGTAAGTTCTATTCGGAGCCCCTGTTGTTTTTATTTCATTCAACGTCTCTGACAGGAATACTGCCCGCACATCCAACAGCATTAGCACAAGTGTAAAATAAACTAGCTTTAACCTTCTTTAATCAACACTTTTATACTAGTGCCTAGGATTGCTTTTTGCCATAACAGGAAAATATACATTACTGCTAACTTGCCAAAAACTCCCTGGAACATCTTATATTCACCAGAAGAATCAATCCCTTTACAAACATTAATATTATTTCATAATTTAGCAGACGCTTGTATCCAAAGCGACTTACAGAAAATCAAAGAAACTATGAAAGTATATAAATTATACAGGCAATACCAATGTGAAACAAACACATATATACATAACTATAAATAAAGAAAATACAAAATATAAATAAATAGAAATTTGGAAATAAAGATTGAATAAGTGGGTTTTGAGAAGACGACAAAAAGCAGTAAAAGACTGAACAGTCCTGAAACACATACAAATGTTAGTAATATCTTAAAATACAAAAAGTCTTATGTTGACACCTGACTTTACTGGTTTAGCCACCACAAGCAGCATAACCAAGCAGTCATTTAATCTTTGTTGATTGTGTCCTGTATCCAGTGGTCTCCAAGTAACAGCACATCAATACAGATTAAGTAACTCATTATTCCTCTGTACCAATGAACAGCTGCAATGTATTTTATTTTCCTTTATGTTTAATTATAAACTACCAATCACCTTCAGGTTAACCTGTCTGCTTCAGGTTATCATTGTATTTTTTTGAGCACTGTATTGTGATCAAATAGTAAATAGTATAGAATCTGTAAACACATACCTTATTAATCCTCCTATTAGGTTTCAGGTTTATTTGACCTGACTCAAGTTTCCAATTAGCTTAAATGCTATTTTTCTTTCCATTTTCTGTATAATATTTTATGACATTTCTTAAGTTGGGGTCATGAACTTGTACACCGGAAACAGAACCTTTGAGATGTGTTCCCCCCCCCCCCCCAAGAACAGGTCATATATACAAATAAGATGTTTTGGGTCACTGTGACCCATGGCATTTATCTATGTAGATTTGTGTGCAGGAATAAAACAAAATTCTTCAATTTGTTATTTTGTTATTATTATTAGATTTGTATTATTATCTCTGGAAATTGCTGCACCTGTCTGAAGATATTTATATAAACAAAACAAACTATATATATATATGTGCATAATAAAACAATATTCTTCAATTATATATATATTATATATATATATATATATATATATATATATATATATATATATATATATATATATATATTTATATATACATATAATAATATTATATATATATATATATATATATATATATCTACAAGGCAGAGCCTAATTTTCTCTGTTAGTAATGCAACAGCACCTCACTGGTAAAGACACTCCAAAATGAGGAGCTCCCAGGTTGGCAGTCAAAGAAGTTTTGGACTAAAAGAGCATAAGAGAGTAAAACCTTTGCAAATAAAAACAGTTAATCAATTTAAGGCTGTTTAAATTAGTTTGAAATTGCATCGGGTCAATATGACCCAAAACATAACAGATGTACCTAAATTGTGAACATAATAGGAGGATTAAGTAGAAGTCAGTGGGAAAATATACGTTTGTAAGTTACAGACAGATGTCTTTTACAGGTTAAAATGAAACTGAATTCATTTTAAAAACAGGATTGATAGAAAAAAAGAAATACACACAAAAAATAGTTTATTTGGTATTGCAGGTTTTTTTTTTTTTCTTGGGAGAAATATGTATCTGCTATTTCTGCAAAACATATACAAAGCCAGGACATTAAAGCAACAATTCAGAAAGGAGGACATGAATGACAGTTTTGGCTTTTCTCAAAGATTTTAGCATATAATCTTCATTTTTCACCATTTAATAAATCAATTTAACAGCAGCTGTGCACATATGGAGAAAACTAGTCATTAGTACATTAACAGGACACACTGTAAATGACTCATACAATGTATTCTCTCATTAAAATAACAGAAGTTGACTAGTAAAGGATAACAAACCTAGATTATTTTTTTCATGAAAATGATCAATATGAACAACAAAATGGTGGGTCCCCAGTGTCTCACCCCCCACCCCCACCCCACAGCATTCCATTGTATATTGCATCTGACATGTTGGAGCATTTCCCTTGCTGTACAACAGGTCCAAAATATTTTATACGAAAACATAGGGAATGCATCGATGGTATCTTGTTGTCTCTCTCCAGTTACATAACTTGCACTTCCAGGTGTCATTAAATATTCTACATTTGCATACAAAATAAGTTTAAAAAACAAACAAAACAACAAGATTGCATTTCAATATATATTTACACTGAAAATTGAGGATCAGACATGGCATGCAGATTATATTTAAAAGGTCACTGCAGCATCTCATATTCCTCAGAACCCATCCCTTTAATAAAGTACAAATGGTAGTAAAAATGTACAGACAACTGTAAAGTTTACACCCCAATCTATAACCAATATAATCTTGTATTTTTGAATAAAAGTTGAGATCATGGGCTAAACACACTCAAACCAGATACAAAAATCTTTAACTTCGGGACTTGTAAGTAGTCTTGAATTGTTTCTTATTCATTTTAGAATGACAGTGGTGTTTTTGTTTTGTTTTGTTTTTTCCCCCAAATAAAAATTCCACAAATCACAATTTTGAATAAATATTGCAGCTTTTAGAATCTAGCCCATGTCTTAAAATACAGTCTAGTAACAATGGTCAGTGATTGACAACCAAATATACGAAATATTCAGCTTCAGTTGATCTGGAAGGAGTGTAAGCACTTTGCAATGCTTGTTACTGTTGATAAACCCATATACCAACCTCACCTACCAAGAATATTAAAAAAATAAATAAATAAAAAATAAAACGTAATGTCGTTGACAGGGCAAGGCATTCCTTGAAATTGTATAAACAGTAAACTGATAAGGCAGCTTTCCTTTTTCTGTGCTCTTATTGTTAAATTCATTCATATGACATACAAATTCAGTCTTGAGTGCAGGCTAACATTTAAAAAAAAAAAGAGTTTTGTTTAAAAAGTTATTCCTTTTGTTTATTTTCCTGGCTTTGTCTGCTGCTCTTCCCGTTGAATCCAGTCGGTTACATTTTGATGTTGGAGTACAAACCATCAATCTGTTCCCGGAAGTAGCTTCTCAGATCCCCTCTTTTTGCCTTCAGTGTTGGAGTTAGCAGGCCGTTCTGAATGGAGAACATCTCTGGATGAAGCACTATATCTTTAATCTATTTGAAAAAAAAAAAAAAAAAGCACATTTCAGACAATGGATATATGGAACAAAGGTCTGTAAAAATAAAATAAAAATAAACACAACTAATCATAAACTGGGTTAAGAAAACAATTTAAAACAGGTTAAGGTTCAGTTCTAGCTTTAAACAAAGTTCAATTTCTATATGTATGGGAATCTTTAGTACAGTAATTAATACAGACTACTAAAATATGTTTTTTTCAGATGGTTAAGTGGGTGGAATAGTAGGAAATGTGCTGGAAAGAACAATGTTACTAGTACCAGGGCAAGCAGTAAACAATTTCATTTATAATGCTACCAACCATATGAAGCAACACAAAAAGGAAATAATGTCATGTCTTTAGGATATGAGTAACACAATAAAGCACTAGGTTGCAGCACAGGAAACAGTTGATTGAAAGTCCCAGTCTGGCATTCAATAGAAGCCTGTTGATAGAACTAAGCTCTGAATGGGTACCTTATATTACAGTTGGGAAGGATCGTCAACTTTATAATGCACTTTACTGGCTTGCAAAGAAAAGTGGTCAATGACACCTCACCTGCTCAAATGATTTCAGACCGGCTTCCTTTCCCAGTTTTACCATGTCTTCCAAGACAGCATTCTTCACTTCCTTTAAAAAGGTAAATTTCACATTATTGTCTCTACTAGGCAGTGTAAGAGACTCCTTAATATATGCTTCACATTAGACATCAAGCACTCAATTTTGACAAGCAGTGCTTACATTAAAATCACATTTCATCAAAAGGATGGGAAAATCTAGTGTTACATGTCCCCACATGTTGCTATAACTGGTTAAATAACATACCTGAAATTTCTGTTTGCATCGTTAACATCCTGACAACTTTTCACAAATGGAGTATAAAGTCTGTTTCAAGGTCTAAAGTTCTTTCCAACAACATGTCAACTCTAGTGCACTTGGATTGAGATCAGGGGTGTGTCCTCTGATCGCTGCCAGAAGAGCAATTAGCAAAAAAAAAAAAAAAAAAAAAAAGTGTGTTCCGTACGACATCATGGGTCGTTAATGCAGTGTTACCTGTTTGACAATGACGGCAATAATCCTTACATTAACAGCTGTAATAATAATAACTTTTTATTATTATAATTATTATTAGGCTATTGGAAATGCCCAAGTGACGTAGTCCACCGCTGGGAAAATAAAGCCTGAAGGCTAGCAGAGCACAGATAGAATTCTGAGAAAACAACATTGCTCATGGAATATTGAAGAACACATTTGTATTCATTAGCAACAAGAACAAGTGCTGGATAACATTGGGGGGGGGGGACAGAAAAATGAAATGTTATTTTTTTTAAAAACGTATCTATTTTCTCATAGCAATAGAAATGCCTGGCAAGTCTCTTCTCGTTATGTTAAATGCCCTTGGGCTTTGGCTCCCGGCATTTAGCGGCACGAGGCAGGCCTTGCCAGACAGTAAAGCTCTCTCTTTGGGTTCTCTTGCTTAAATAATGCCCTAACCAGAATTCTTCAAACTTATATAAACAGTTCCATGACACACATACATATATATGCATCTACTATGTGACTGATAACAAATATGTAATATAAACAAAAAAATAAGAAATTAAAAAACACCCACCTTGTTATTGCACAGCTCTGTGCATGAACCCTCAAACCCCCTCTTCTTAGCCCAGCGAGGCAAAACCTCAGGATCTGGCACTACGATTGCCACGAGGCACGCCTGAAACACAACAATCAAACCAAACCACTCATATAAACCTCTTAGTGTTCTATGCAATGTATGTAACTTCAGTTCCATGTTTGGCCATTGCAATGCAACTCATTGGCAGTGCCTGAATAATGGAAAGTCCAATAAAGTTAATGGTGTCACTGAACAGTGGAGGCATCTGACTAATCGGAGAGGAGTACTGAAGATGTGAAAAGCAGGATATATCCATGAGTGGGGCAAAGCAAGTGGGGTAGAGCGAGGAGGAGCAGGGGAGTGAGGCAAACAAAGACAGCAGGGTAGAGCAGGGTAGTGAGGCAAAACAAGAGAGTGAGGCAGAGCAAGAGAGCGGGGTAGAGCAGGGGAGGAAGGCAAAGCCAGACAGCAGGGGAGTGAGGCAGAGCAGGAGAGTGGGATATTAGTTCCCAATTCAAAAGAAAGGGAATGTAGTAATTCACTCCAATGTAGTGATAAGGATATGCTGCGTGAAAATGTTTTGTAGTGATGATGCTCACCTGAAGACTGTCTCCATGGACAAACACCTGAGCGACAACATCACTCCGAATGTAAATGTTTTCAATTTTCTCTGGTGCAATATATTCTCCCTGGGCCAGCTTGAAGATATGCTTCTTTCTGTCAATGATCTTCAGAGTGCCATTCTGTGTGTAAAGAGAGAACACTTTACTACAGTGTTATTCAAATCAAGGGATAACTAGAATTATTGTTTCAGCCATTAAACAAAAAAAACAAAAAAAAATTGCAGTGTATTCTATAAATCTACAAGCAGACAACCTTGTGGTTTGTTTACATTTCCCAAAACCACAGCTTTAGCTGTAGAGAAACACAACAACCCAAAACATGTACACTTCTGATATTTTCAAGCAACAACCATGAAACTCAGTGGACACTGTGCCTTTAATAACACTGTCAAGTAAAACAATGCTAAAATATACTGAGCATCAAAAGAAACGTATCGCCTATATTTGGACAAAATTCACTAGATGTGATCGAAAAAATGACAAACTCTGTTTAGAGCAAGAGCAGTGACTTTTTATTGTGCCGATTAACAATTGACATAACAAAGATGCTGCAAAATGATCCGTCGATCTTGGGCAGGTGTTGTGACTCTTGATCGATATATACAAATCAGGTCAAAAGATACAGCAGCGACCCTGTGTAAGAACCACAACAATTCAGTCACCTTACCGGTAACCATTTCCCAATGTCTCCTGTGTGCAGCCAACCATCTTCATCAAGAGCTTCAGCCGTTTTCTCAGGGTCCTTCAGGTAGCCTTTGAATACATTTGCCCCTTTCACACAAACCTAGAAACAACATTGCAACACTGCATGAAGCGCAAACCCCAAATTATGACATATAAAGAGATACTGCATCGGCAACAAACAAAAAAACACATCTAATTTTGGGTAAATAGAAATGTCCCAAAATTAGATTTGTTACACCATTGCATTGTGAGACACACTGCATGAAAAATAAAAAATTAAAAAATTCTACACAAGTACTGATAAATCGATTCAGTTATACCAAGATATTTAGTATGCAAGGGTTACAGCAATAAACAAATATCACAGTCCTAGTAAAGGTTCTGCAACTGTTCCAATAGAGTAGTATATGTGTTATAAATCACCTGTGACTAGTGCCTTTAAGGGGCACCAGATGTTAGTAAATGAACAGACTTCAAATTGACTTTAATGAAGGTTAGGTGATGGTAGTTCATCCCTTTTTTTTTTTTTTTTTTTGCCTATTGACAACCAGAACAACGTACAGCTTTAAGAAAGAATTGGACAGCTTTCCAATGGCACACATTTCCATCTTTTGCATCTCCCTATAGAATTAACGAATTTTGCTTCATAAAGTCGAATGCAACCTACTGAACAATGTTACATTAACATATTGAATTACATTCCGCTTTGTAGTTTTTCATATACTTAAAAATGTAAAGAATGTGACATTTTGAAATCTAACATGAAATGCTATACTACTAGTATGGCTTCTGGTAGACTCAAATTGTGTAGTTTCTTTGATTAAAATTATGTTAAATAAATCTGAATTATGTTCATATATACATATATTTTATTTTAAATGATGTCTCAATCCTAAAATTGTAGGTGATGCTAAATTTTTGGCCATAGCTGTAGGCCCACTAGATTACGGTCATTATACACTGTATACTGTTTTAACGTTAAGGAAAAAAAAAAAAAAAAGTGTAGTCTCTACTCACCTCCCCCTCCCCTTTAGAAGCAAAGTAATTCATTTCCGCTACGTCAACCAGCTTGATAGCACTACATGGCATCGGTGGTCCAACATGACCTAGAAAAGCAGGTGTAGCAGTTTAGCGGAGTGTGCAGTGCAGTAAAAACCAACCTGCCCCATGTTATTCTGTGCAGTGCAGACCAAGAGAAGCTTGTATGGAGTGTGATGCTCGAATATATAAGCTTATCTTTGTTGGGGATAAACTGTTCAGAGTGGACAGCAGGAGGGAGAGAGAGAGAGAGAGAGAGAAACAAACAGTTATGCGTGCTGGGTTAAGACCAGCTCAATACGGTTTTGTTTTTCTTTGAAGCCATTGGGTCTGTTTATTTTGCCCATTGTGCCTTTGTTTGTTTATTTAATTAATTTTTGTTTAAGAAATACGCGCACAGCACTTCAACCCGCAGCAGCAGCATAATTATTATCATAATCTGTGGCGTAACTTTTTGGTTGCGAAAGTGTGTGTGTGTGTGTGTGTGTGTGTGTGTGTCGGGGTGTTGGGCTGTTTCTGTAGCTGGAGTATAATACAATTTTAAATAAACATTCATTTCATTTAGATGGTGTGGTGTTTTGCTGTGTATTTGGAGAGAATGAGATGGACACCATGTTAGGTTGATCTATATACAAGTTTACTGACACCCCTGCTCCACTGGCATATCCGACCCGTGAGGGCGCGGTACGATACGGGTACGGGTGGTTCTCCACTGGCTGTTTGGCGAGCCAAGTGAGAACCAAACCTTGAAACTCCAGCCTCAAGACCTCTGAATCCGGCTGCGAGCCGAGCCGAGCCAGGGGCAGGGTTAGGGATTTTCATCATTATGCCGTGTCAGTCAGTACACTCCACAAAGACAAACAACAAGCAACATGCTGGGCAGCGAGTGCGATGAGAGAACTACAGCCTTGGGGCGCTGATGAAGTGCAGGCATTAGTTTCTCTGTGGGTAGACAGAAGTGTTCAGCAAGATTTGGTCGCGAGTCAGAAATGAGAGTTTATGCCCAAATTTCTGACGTTTTGAAGCAAATGGACATAAACCGCAGGTACGGTACACTTACTTGCACTCAAAAAAACAAAATTATCTTAATATAAAAAAAATGTGGAAATGCAACATAAAATATAGTAAAACAAAATACAGCTGTATGATACATACAACTACAGCTCTTGATGACCTGCATAGCCTTTTTTTTTTTTTTTTTTTTTAAGCACCCACACAAAAAACTCTAGAAACAAAAACATTAAAAACAGGTTATCTTTGGCAGATCATATTTTTAAAACCTTTTTTTTTTTTTAGATATAATCTGTAAAATGTGTGTATTAAAGAAATTAAATATATTTAAAAAATATAGCAATACAAGATACAGCTCTACCGTTGGTGTATTAATTTTTGAACACCTTTTGTTTGCACATCTTTTGGCAAAAAGTTAATTAATAACAATAATTAACAACTGTCCTTTCGTTGACGTCAATAACACGGCTTGGCTCTGCAGTGGAAAAACAACCCAGGCTCTCCTTAACCGCGAGGGCATGATGCAGCGATTAGTTGTAATACAAATACAAGTTTTAGTACTGCTGCAATGTGAAGGGGAATCACCCATTACTGAAAAAGCAAGGGGATATGTCCCTCTATGATTAACATTTGCTTTTTACAGTTAACTTATTATAAGCGCAGCCGATTGAGTTTTGAAAGAGCCTCTTCGACCAGTATCTTTTGAAATGCAAACGTAACCCTTTGCACTGAAAATGGCATTGCTTTGCATTTGCAATTTCCCAAGGTCACAAAGGAGTAAGAAAAGTGCAACGGAACACCCTACACAATAAACATACATACATTTAAAAAAGAATACAAAAACAAAGCTTAGAGTTGAACCCTGATCGCCGGCACCCCAAACTAAGACATTACCACTCTCCTGAAGCATCAGCACCTCTCAGAAGCCTCACAATAAAACAGGTTGCTTGGTCGTCGTGCATCACCACAGTGCAACATCAATTTGGTGAGAATTAAGATATTTTAAAAGGGCTGGAAGAGTTTTTATTTTATTTTTTTTTGGTTTTCCTTAAAGATTTTAATTGTTAGTTTATAGAAATTGATGTTTGTTTTCCTCATGTAATAATACCATAATGTTTAGCTTACTGTGTATTGCACAGTTATTAAGCTGCGTGTTGTTCAAAAGGTTAACGAAGAGATAAATTATATCATGCGCTCTATTCAAACTAATAAATACAAATGTGGTGCTGCATATCTTTCTTTTTGTTTATTTTTTAACCTGTATTCTGTGATTACTTGCACTTTTAAATTGTATAATGGACACGTCCTTGCATGGCCCTAAAGATTTTAACAGCGCCAGGGCCACTACTTTGCCCATTCATAAAAATCGGGCCCATGAAGAAAACTAGATTTAAACTGAACAACTGTAGTTGCAGAGCATCATATTCGCACTGTAAGAAAAATATTGTAATCTTCATTAATGTATTTAATTGCAAATAAATGACCTGTTTTGGAAATTATTATGAGATGGGATCCTGTAGGCTTTTTAGCTTTATATATATATATACACACACACACACACACACACACACACCAAATTTGTGGGCATCAGGACATCATTTTAGTTAAACCTCCAACCTGTTCTAAGAAGCCAAACAGCTGTATTTTCAAGTTTGAGCATACAGTAAACCAACCCTTCTAAAAGGTCTTCTTACAATCAAACAGAATTCTGATAAAAGAATGATGATTTTGAAAATAAAGACACTGCAACATTGGTAACATGTCTTTGAATCTTGAGATGTTTAAGGATGCAAAGAAAGAAACAAATTAAAAAATCATCAAGGCATGTTACACATACTTGCTAGATACTGCATTTCTGGGTCTGCTTTACCAGTGCTAAGTGTTGGTGTATTTTACCTGCTGTCCAGTCTCCAGGTAATGTCATTGAACACCCAGCTGTGCATTCAGTCTGCCCATAGCCTTCATAAAACTGAACAGAAACAAAAGGAGGAAACAGAAATTAATGAATGCTAACTTGTTAAGTTATCATTTTTTTAATATTTTCCCCCCAATTTGGAATGTCCAATCGCTTTTCCCCTCATGGCTCAGGAGACCCAAAGATTCAGTAGGCATCCTCCGATCCCACGACCAGCCAGCTTCCTTTTACCCAGGAACTCAAGAGCAGATATCAGCGAGCTACTGACCTCTGGAGGACATAGACCAGCCTTGCAGGTGTCTGCTCTGAGCTCACTGGGCGCCTGGCCAGCAGGGTTCACTGCAGAGAGATGAGGAGAAACGGTCCCTGCCGGTTTTACCTCCCTAGTCCACGGGAGCGCCTGAGCCAATGCGACGCTCCCTTCGCACAGCCACGATGCAAACCTCTGCTGTATGACTTACCTGCGCACCACATGTCTGCGCTTCGACCAGATGAGCCACCCGGGGACCCTTGTTTTTTTGTGTTTTTTTTAATACACCATTGTATTGAATGGAAAATTGTAGTAATACAGTAAATTAAATAGCAGGCACTAGTGACTTGTGCACAGAGGCTATGGACGGGAACCAAATTGTTTAAGACGTCAGAGACCATTGATTAAATACTACTGAAATGTGACACACCACACCACATGACCTCCCACTGCAAAAAGCTGTATGTGTGTAACATCAGCACTGGCTCCAATTACAAACTCCAATGGCAAATACCAAATATAACTCACCTGGCATCCCAGGGCAGCCCTGAGGAAACTCAGAACTGTTGGAGAAACAGGAGCCGCTCCGGTGATCATGAGCCTTACTTTACCACCCAGGCTAGCCTACAGAAGGGACAAAACATTTTGTTGAATTTCAAGACAATGGTTGACAAGTACCATTTGTTTATTTTAAATTAGGCAACTTTGGTCTTAATTCAAAAATCATAATTATATTAAAAAAAAAAAAAAAAAATCTTCAAAAACTGTTTCAATAAAAAACAAAAACATACCAGAACACCACCACAAAAACGATTTAGCATGTAGCAACCCTAGCCAAAGAGGATCATTTTAGAGACTGTAGTAGATTTACACTCCCACCTGTACTTTGTTGAAGATGAGCTTGTCCCACACGCTGTCGTTCCTCACAATTCCACTTTTCAGCTCTGCTTCCTTCCTCTTAGTCGCAAAGTCCAGCAGCCACCTTTTCAAAGGGGTGTTAGCTTGTCCAAATATCTTAAAACAGTTACATTTCCACAATTAAAAAAGAAATGGCACATCATACTACAATTATATATTTTTTTTTATTATTTAACACTAACGTAAAGAATGAAGTTTGGTTAAAACTGCTGTATTCTGTCAGCAAGCTGAAATTACTTTCATTGTGGCATGCCATTGTGTGTCCAGGTCAAATAAAAAAAGAAATCTTCCAAGACTGCTGATAATGGACAGATTTGGAAAAGACTTCAGAGTTATGATCTGCTGTAGGATAAATAAATCACACGCCAACACCTTGGCTCTCTCATTTCAGTTTGCCTCCTGACCCAGATACCATATTCCTTCGAATTTAAGACACACTTTTTGAACAATTTTTTGCTTCTTAAAAATACCCTGCATCCTCAATTTGAGTAGTGATGCGATTAAAAAAAAACAAAAAAAACTCTGGCAATAAAAGACGCGACTACCTGAGTACACAAACAGCAGTAGCACAAACAGTACGAAAAAAAAGACAAACCAAAATGATGCTGCCCGATCTCAAAACATCCATGACATACATGCAGCCACTTTCAAAGAAGCGTCATTAGCTTCCTGAGGAATTCAAAGATACGCTTTTACAATTTCCGCGTTTCTAACAAACAGTATCAGCTTGGAAAGATCAGAAACGCTGATCAGACCCCCCGCATTTTTTGACATGTCAAGCAATACCATAGTTCACAAACTGGGAGAAAAACAGGTGTGAGTAATCACGACTGGAAATGAGAAGCACCACATAACTGTAATGCTCTATGTGACAGCAGACAGCCGCAAACTGCCTCCATGTGCACAACTGAAGTTGTATCTTTGTAAATTCATATTTATTTGATGCTATTTTTTCCTCAAATTGAGGGTTGGAAGTTTGGACGGTGTCTTAAATTCGAGGGTGTCAAATTCAAAGGCATACAGTAGTCGTCAACTGTCATCTGAACTCATTTTCAGCTTTTTTATACTAAAGTTAGGCTGACTGCACAAAACAAATTATACAGTTCTGTGTACCCTCTGCAATCATTTACAAATACAAGCAGGTTACTGCCACGGCTGTAATATAAGAGCTATCAGTGTCATGTACATGTAAAGAGCTGGCTTGGGGTAGATTAACTTGTGTGCTAAATTTTGGTTCTGGCACAGAACACAACATAATAAATAAATACTTAAATACATAAATAGACCAAATACTGCTTAAGCCCATGCAAATCAAACTAAATTTACTGGAAGCACAGTACTTTTGACTTGACTTAGTTCCATTGATGCTACTTTTGTCAACACACAAACATATTTGGTTTATATAAAAACCAAACCCTTTTCACCACTTTCAAATTATGCCATGTGTGAAAATGTGTAGCGTTTTACTTGTTAATTCTGTAGACTACTGCCAAGTTTATATCTATGGGACAAACAATGATAGGGTTAAAAAGAAAAAAAAAAAAAAAAAACTCACCCTGTCAAACATTCTGTTGAGCAGACGAGGCACTACCGGAAATACAGAAGGCTGTAACGTTTTTAGGTCATCCATGAGAAGTCTGATGTCACCTTGAAAAAATCCTATCCGGGCACCATGACACAAAATGACAAACTGTTGGGAAGAAGCACAGAACTTTGATGGTCTACTGTTTTAATTGAAATATTTAGGCAATTCCTTAAAATAATGTGGCAGCGAAATGGTTGATGTCTACTGGACACCACCAGTAATGAGAGAATCAGCGTCAGGCATGTGCAATGTGGTAAGCGACTCTTCTCTGATCATTGGTTAGTTCCCTAGCTCCCACTCACCAAAAATCAACCCCAATCCAACTTTTTTTTTTTTTTTTTTTTTTTTGCATTGCTTCAGGTGTCACTCGTCGTATCGCAGGCTATTTTCAAAACTACAGGTTTAGTTTTTTTTTGTCGTACTACACATTTGCTTGTCGCTTCGGGTCAGGTGTCAATAGGCTTTTATCCTACATAGAGCCTGGTCAATAATTACAATTAGACATGCGTGTCTATTTTATTTTAGTTGTCGCCAATTTTTTACCCCGGTTTTCCCCCCCTCTCACTGCTCGCAACCTCCCCACTGACTTGGGAAACGGCGGCTGGAGCACGCGTCCTCCGAAAACATGCTCCTGCCAATCTGTCATTTCGTACTGCAGATCCACAGCGATGCCACCAGACCTATAATGCCGGACGACAACGCAGATCTGGTGGCTCCACTGCAGAACCACAGGCGCCCTGTCGCCCACAGGGGTAGCTGATCCGCAGTTAGCTGTGGATTTCCCCGCCGACCTAAGCCCTCCCTTCCCAGGCAGCGCTCAGTCAATTGTGCGCCGTCCCCAAGGAACTCCCGGTCACGGTCGGCAATGACATAACCTGGATTCCACTCGGGAGCGTAGACTTGCATGTCTAACATTGCTTGACAAAACATACATTTCAAGACCAGATATTGCAATGTGAAGATGATTTTTGTATTTACATACCTGTACTAACCGCTCAAACATATGAGCTAGAGGTAAATAGGAAACATGAGTGTCACTGGAGCTTATACAGTAGGACGTCTGGAAAAACAAACACATAGGCGAGAAAGGCGATTAGAGCCTACCTCAACTACACGTTCAAACATGTGGGCGAGAGGCAAGAATGACATCATTACATCTTCAGGACTAAGGATGTGCAGATTCTGAAAGGAAGAGAACACCGGGGAAAAGGAGGAGAGAGCTCGACAGAAATAAAATGTAACTTGAGCCACACTTCACAGTAAGCACAAGTAAATGAAGAAAGAGTTCAGAAACACAGGGCATTTAGGTAGAGGACAGCATAGGGTTGCATTCTTGGATTCTGGTTTCACAGTTGCTAGGGGGAGCAGAGCCTCCTTTCATGCTTTGCAACTGCACTTGGACAAACTCTTAGTAAACCTGTCCATGGCTTGATTCAACATCTAATTCTTCCTACTCTGCTAATGTGAAGGAGGCTTCAGTGAGTTGCTCCTTATACAGACAGAAAAAATACATTGTAAACTTTGCTTTATTTTCAGCATAAACTAATTAATGTACGGAGGCTTGCTGAGGCCATCAGAAAAACAAAAAAAAATAAAATGTTATGTCAAGATCACAATATAATTTTTCTTGTGTTCACGAGAAAACCATTCCGTTATCTCGTAATCACGAGATCATTTATCTCAGGATCTCCATAGATAAATGATCAAGAAAACAGAAGTGATCACTTCAGTTTTATCGAGATTCCGGGATAAATTATCTTGAGACCTTGACGTAACAAAGGTTTTTATTTTCTTCTCCCCCCACCTGATGGCCTCAATTAAGCTTTAATTAATAGTAAAAAATAAACTTATGCAAAAAGTATGTACCCCCCATACCTATAAGTAAGAGTTTACCTCTGTTATTTTGATACAAGCAGCTGCATTGGATACAACGTTTGCATGAGTAAGCATCGCTCCTTTGGGGTTTCCTAATAAGAAAAACACACATGGCTCGGCGAGCTTAATACAACACAAATAAAAATGAAAGTATCCACATCTATTAAAAAAAAAAAATTAAAAAAAATTAGAAGTACTATGATCAAATATAAGTTAATGACAAATGTTTCCACCAAGTCTTTTTCAAAGAAGTCATTTGTTTTGAAATGTTACAATATAGTATGTAAAATGAATATGTTTTATTAAAAACAATTGCTTACCTGTGGTTCCACTGGTAAAACATATAAGCGCCAGATCATCCGGCTTTGGTGGCTACAAATAATAAAAAGAAAATCTGATGTCAACCAATTGCACGTTCCTACAATAGCTATAAAAAGCTGCAAGCAAACGTTAAGATATATTACTCACCACTGGATTCCTTCGGTTTAACTTTCCAACAGACTGAAAAAATGAACAGACTGTAATTTAAGGTTGTCCCAAGTATTTGCAACATTATTAACTTCCACATACCATCTTACAGCAAGACTATTCATACAGCAAATAACAAAAATTAATAAGGCTGTTGGCTATTTTTTCAATGAAAAGTGTAGCAAATTACATACAAAAGTAAAAAGTTAGGGAGGTACAGATAACGTATACAACCAATATTACTCAACTAGATTAATGAAAAAAAGTGGTTCCTATATTGTGTTTTTTTTTTTTTTTTTTTTTTGCTTTACTGTTGAAATAAATTAATTCCCATTGGTTGTCACATATAAAAAGGTAAAGCAAATAAACACTCACCTCTAATTCCCTCAGACTGATAACTTCAATCCCCAGTTTCTTTGCTTGCCCCACCAGATCAATATCAAAAGCATCCATGAGGATGATAGTTTTCATCTGGTGCGCTCCTTTAGAAGTGCACTCCAGAAGCAGCTGGGCTTTCTCAGGAGTGTCACAGATTACTGTGGAGATTTCCGCTGAAAACACATTATACATTTTCAGTATCAGTTTGGTTAAATAAACATACATACTGTCTAATAAATGACAAGGTTCCTAAAACTTGGGATAACACCTTAACCATTGCACATTTTTGGTGATTTTCATTTTAAAGAAGCAGATGAGCTGTATGCTTTAACAGCCGACAGTGGCAGGGCAGAAGAGCCCTGCTGAGAAATGTATTATTGTGGGTGTATTTAAATGTATTGTGTGGGATTATTTACGCGTGAATTTGTTATAGCAAATGTAGTTTGGCAGAGGCAATGTCTGCAGCTCGTCTCTGTCAGGCTGCCTTTTGTGAGAATGTATGGTTGGCAGTTGTTGATTACTGACAGACTGGCTGTCGACCACACAAGTTAAAACTCTGGTGCAGAATGTGGACTGGTTAATTTATTGTTAATTCAGAGATGGCCATGTGTATATAAAACTGGCCTTTGGTTTTGTTTCTGGGGTTGGGTGGTTAAGAGGAGGAACGACAGAGCAAGAGTTATAAAAATAACATGTTCCGTTTTTACACCAGCAAGCTACTGATTTAATTATTTGTTTCCATTTGTTCAAACCTTTTATTGTCAATAAATAAACTGCACCAGTGCTTTACTCGTAGTACTGAGTCTGTCTACTTCCGGTCTGACGTCACAACCAAGCCACCCTGGTCACACCGATCCACCTACCTTTTTCAAGAATGTAAGCAATGGCGTCAGGCCCTAGGGTGTCATACAGAGGGACCGACACCATGGAGTAGGTGTAACAGGCGAGTTCAGCAATGGTCCACTGAGCAAAGAAAAACACACAGAGCTATGACAGAGATACATCAGATGACTTCACTCACATGAACACAACCACTTTCGAAACAAGAAATACCCCATACTTGCTTGTGTCACGATCGGATGTTTTATTATCATATATAGCTTCTAAAATGCCATCTAGATGATGACTTTGAACACGTCACATTAGCCTTGTTTCCACGTGCCTGTCTGTTAACGTGTCCAAACAGTACAAGATGGTATCGTTTTGTAAACATGGAAATGCAACTGGACTTTTGAGACCGAAAGCTGGAATGAATTTTAAATTCACAATGGGCAAATGATTCAACTGACAGTTAATCTATTCCTCAACCACAGAATACAAAATAACAAAATGACCTAATGAAGCAACCAAACTTTGGTTGTTTGTTTACATTTATAACCAACTTTAATAGCGAATGGTTTCTACATAACATAAGAAAAGATACACATAAGAGGTGGCCATTGACACTTATCAGGTTCATAATGGCTACGGTAATTGTTGGCTCTTAAAGAATCCAACGAATCTGCAGCTACAAGATGTCTTTATAACCAGTTCCACACACCCACCACTATGTGTAAAAAGTGCCGACTACCCTCTACCCTGAGCGTTTCCATTCAGCTTCCAATGGGTCATCCCACACTGGTCTCCGATTCTGTATTATGATGTCATTTAAAAGAGCCCCTGATTGCAGAAGCGAGCAGTCATTCTACATTATACATAGAGAGTTCTATTTTATAAGTTGGTGTCAGGTTGCCTCGCTATTCATACAGATATTTACTGCTGTAAAGCAATATATTACCTCAGGTCTGTTTTGTGCAAAGATTCCAATGAACTGCTCAGAGGTTGGTGTGTGTCCTCTGTGCAGTAATCCAGATCCTAGAAACTCTGCTCTGTCTGCCACCTGAAGATTAAAATCAGGTACTTCATTAAAACAAGCAATATTGTACAAGGGTAACTGTCTTTACCCTCTCTATCATAAACATTTCAAAGGCATTTGTATTTGATAGCTACTCAGAGTACAAGCTTCAGAAAACTCCCCTAGGTTCATACAGTGCAGGGCTCTGCCAGTAGGGTGTCATGCAAGTAGTGCTGTTCCACTTGGTGGCAGTCTGCCTCAGTTTTATATTAGGAACACGACAGACATAGATCAATTCAACTACACAAAGGTTTTCATATGAAAGTGGTTCTTACCTCTCGGTAGCATATCCATTCATATGGCTGGTTTGGTTTTCTGGATCCCAGACAGGGGCCATTGTCTTTAAAACAAAATGTTTGTAAAAGTCAGTCAATTTCAGAGATAGTGTTGCCTGTTCTATTGTAAGGAGCTTGTCACACCTTGGAGTACACCTGAAGACTCTGGTCCATGGCACATTACAATCATAAGAGATAAGTAACATGCTGAATTTACCAGCTTGAAAAAAAAAACATGTATAAATATTTAGAGTAAAGGATGTGTCCACTTACTTGAAACACGAATGCCTCTCTGAAAAATGTCATACATTGTCTTGGCATCACTGTAGTAGAAAGCCAAGGACTGGTCACTATCAAGAAGCACTGATCTTCGAGCAAAATCACCTCCCTGAAAAACAAAACAAACAGGCAGGCCTGTAACATCACCCCGCTTCAGAGTGAACAGCTTCATTAACAATTAAAATCAGCTTGACCTACGTCCACAGGAAACACAGAAAAAGGTAAGGGTGACATACAGACAGATGGCATCTATATATATATATATATATATATATATATATATATATATATATATTATATATATATATATATATATATATACATATTTTATTCATAGGGAGGTGTCATATGAGGTGTATACAAACTTGAAAGAATCAAACTTTGCCAAATCCAATCCAACCAATACACCCCTAGTCTTGATTTTCACATAACGTCACTGACCAGGAATGACAATAAATTTGAGCTCTAATATTCAGCAAAGTACAGCACTAATGCTTTGGACTCTACTTATTAATTGGTTTTAGTAAAAATTTTCAGGCGGGCCAGAGGGGCGGGGGTCACTTCTGAGGAATGATAAAAACAACACAAGTTATATTTATTTAAATAGCGGGATAGTACTCTGTACATTCCATGACAAAGACAGACACATCCAAGAAGATACATTGATACAGTTCATTGTATTGCGTATAGAAATACGCAATACAAAAGTTTAATACTGTCCAGAGACAGAGATAGATTTTATATATATATATAAAATCTGGAAAAAATTGAGACCACTGCAAATTTTTCTTAAATCAGCATCTCTACATGTATGGCAGCCATTCCATTCCAGTGTCTGTTGCATTCCAACACAGGCACACCTCATTCTACTGAATGAGGTACTGATTAGGGGATCACCTGAACCAAATCTTATTTAACAAGGAAAAGTATAAAAACCACTCCTGTGGTCATCACTATCCTCTTGCAATAGGACCAGCTGGATGGCAAAACAGTGCTAGTAGTACCTCAAAAGTAATTGGAATCAAAAAATAACTATTGACCATGCCCAAAGAGTTGAAAAGGAAAGTTTTGAGTGAGGAAAAGAAGGGTTCAATTCTGGCTTTACTGGCAGAGGGATACAGTGAGCGTCGGGTTGCTTCCATCCTTAAAATTTCAAAGACGGCGGTTCATAAGAACAAGGTCAAGCAGCACACATTGAGGACAACAACTGACCGGGATGACAGCCAACTCATTCGAATGTCACTCAGCAACCGTAGGATGACATCAAGTGACCTACAAAAAGAATGGCAAACTGCAGCTGGGGTGAAGTGCACGGAGAAGACGGTTCGAAACAGGCTCCTAGGGGCAGGGCTGAAGTCGTGCAAAGCTAGAAAAAAGCCCTTCATCAATGAGAAGCAAAGAAGAGCCAGGCTGAGGTTTGCAAAAGACCATAAGGATTGGACCGTAGAGGACTGGAGTAAGGTCATCTTCTCTGATGAGTCCAATTTTCAGCTTTGCCCAACACCTGGTCATCTAATGTTAGATGGAGACCTGGAGAGGCCTACAAGCCACAGTGTCTTGTACCCACTGTGAAACGTGGTGGAAGATCGGTGATGATCTAGGGGTGCTTCAGCAAGGCTGGCATCAGGCAGATTTGTCTTTGTGAAGGACGCATGAATCAAGCCAAGTACAAGGTTGTGCTGGAAGAAAACTTGCTTCCTTCTTCTCTGACAATGTTCCCCAACTCTGAGGATTGGTTTTTCTAGCAGGACAATGCTCCATGCCACACAGACAGGTCAAGACCCTGTCATAGCCAGCCCAATCTCCAGACCTGAACCCCATTGAAAACCTCTGGAATGTGATCAAGAGGAAGATGGATGGTCACAAGCCATCAAACAAAGCCGAGCTGCTTGAATTTATGCGCCAGGAGTGGCATAAAGTCACCCAACATCAATGTGAAAGACTGGTGGAGAGCATGCCAAGACGCATGAAAGCTGTGCTTGAAAATCAGGGTTATTCCACCACATATTGATTTCTGAACTCTTCCTAAGTTAAAACATTAGTATTGTGTTGTTTAAAAATGAATCTGAACTTATTTTCTTTGCATTATTCGAGGTCTGACAACACTGCATCTTTTTTGTTATTTCGACCAGTTATCATTTTCTGCAAATAAATGCTCTAAATGACAATATTTTTATTTGGAATTTGGGAGAAATGTTGTCAGTAGTTTATAGAATAAAACACTAATTTTAATTTTACCCAAACACTATAAATAGTAAAACCAGAGAAACTGATAATTTTGCAGTGGTCTCTTAATTTTTTCCAGAGCTGTATATAAACACACACACACACACACATTTTCTTACCAGGTTTCTTTAACATTTATATATTATATATATATATATATATATATATATATATATATATATATATATATATATATATATATATATAAATGTTAGGGGTGAGACAATACACCAAGGTCATGAGACATTACTTCTGAAAAACTCATCTCTGCTTGACAGACTTAACTATTTCAGATCTATACAGATTCAGTTGAAAATCAGTTGTATTTATTTACCACTAAGTAGTACAGCACTTGTCTGAGTTTAAAGACAAAGCAGTATGTCAGCTAGAGTTCCTGGAATATCAGATTTAACTGAATTAAATAAATCTCCTTACCACATTTCTGAGGGAGGAAAAAAAATACCAAGCAATGTGTTTGATAACTATTAAAAGTACACACTGTGTTTCTTCAGAAAAATCTAAACTATCCAGTCTTTCAGCATTAAGTTGTGATTTTTTTTTTTTTTTTTTTATAAGTATATTAGTGTTTTTGATTTGCATCATACTTAACTTTAACTCAACAGATTATTAGAAAAGCTTTAATAATAATAACAACACATACATGTTCTCATTATTTGTATTTAAGTTAAGGTTGAGTATATCATAATATTTTGTATACTATTCTATACTGTGCTGTTTTTAAATATGGTTAAAATTCAAAATTATTAGATTTAAATTAATGATAACATTAGCATTAAAGAAGTAATTTTCATCAGGACTAACACATTTCTTTAAAGAAAGCAACATATTCAACCAAATCAAACAAGAAGGATCATTCAACCAAATAAAAACATTATTAGTGTGCTGTGGCAAAGTGGTAATTAGTGAGCAGGTGTAGAACAGGTGCAGTAATCCAACAATGAAAGACAAACAAAGTGTGGGTGAAATGGTTTCTTTTATTTGTAATCCAACGGTCTGATGACCAAGCAGTAAATAATAAAAGAGCTTACAATACACAGCTATGTGCACTGCACAGCAACGATAAAGGGTTGCAGTCCCGTAAATAAGCACAGTACTTACACAATCAGACATACACACGGTCACCAGTCCAAAATTAGTGCTGTAGTGCTTGTGCTGAAGTACAATTTATTACGTACAACAATGGTGAACAAGTGGTGCAGTGTTGTCTGGGTTTAGTGCTGGCTGTGCGAGATGGCTTCGGACCGTGTTGGCCATCTAGTCTACTGAACAAAAACAGTGCGTTTAGACAGACAAACACCACAGTTTGTAACAAAACACAGGTCCCCTCAGTTTTAGCGCAACCATCACAAGGAACAGATCACATCACTACGTCTCCTTGATATACCGTCAACCATGACCCCTTGGTTACCGAGTGCAACCACTCCTCCAATTCGCGGATGCCATGCAGTTTCCCTTCAGAGTCAATGGTTTAATGTACCATAGCTCCTCCACCCAAGTAGTCAGATACACTTCAAAATTCTTATAGCCTATCCTCCCTCACAAAAGACAGGCTTTCCTTGTGTGTGTGTAAGAGAGTTTTTAGAGACACTGCTCGTGTCCTCATTTCTCTCAGTCTACAACAAGGCAGACTGTCTCCACCTCCTCTGCACTCCCATTGACCAGAATCACAACTGTCTCAACTCCCATTGGCCAGGCAGCATTTCAGCAGCCTGTTCTGAAGCCTTTAGTAGTGACAGTAGCCCATGTTGCTAGCAATGGAATACAGGATAAAAATAAAACAGCATTCTTTCCTCTACTCCCGCTTAAATTCCAGAAGCATCTGGCTGGCTCATTGCACATTCTAAATAAATTCATAATTAGGTTGCCGGTACACTTAAATAACAATTGCTTTATAAAAAAAATATTGCCAAGGGTTGACTATATCAAACAGTGGAACTTCCAGTCCCAAAGAGTGAGATTTTCAGGCCGAAGGGTAAGACTTTCTAGCTGGTGTGCTATGCTTAAGGTAGGGCCTCTCACATATGGTCCAGGTTTTTAATCCAACCAGCACGTAAGAGTTTATTTTAAAATGTACACAACTTAGTGCATGTGAAACACTTAATGTAATAATATTTCCACATGCATGTTAAAAATATGATACAAACTACTACAAAAGAAGAATTTTTTAAACATGCTTCATTTATAAGCGAGGGGATTCGAAACTGGTACAAATGGAATGTGTTGCTGCGACGACGCTCCTCTGCGATTCGTGCTGTGAGTTTCACTTTCCACATGACGAGTAACGTCGTTTTCCTCTTGATTAAGGTGAACAGGCGTCCCATTTTGGACGGGACAGTCCCAATTTTGGAACACTGGTCCCAGTGTCCCCAGAACCTGTCTTGGGATAACAGAATATTGTACTTTCATGCAGGCTGCTGTCTTACTACCATATGTAACTTATTACTGTAAAATGACACTTGGTGTGACTAAAGGGAAGGTTGAACGATCAGAAGCATTAAAAAGCGGCTGTACAGCGGCGTGCAAATCTGGAGAATTACTCAACAGTCAATGTTCATATTTGCACAGAGAATTGCGGGTGGGTTTATCCACCGACTGTTGCTAAAACGAACTGGCGGCTATCTTCGTCTGAATCATCATCACTCTTGCTGCTAGGGGAAGTTAGACTACTGCAGTCTTAACAATAACTGTTCATACAGGTACCATTGTATTGTGCAGGAACTATTATCTTCATCCATGATATTTGTATATCTGCGTTTAAAACTACTTTGCTTCGTGTGTAGCTGTGAAAGCGACAATTGTGGAAATCAATGCTAGGCCTTTTTCCATCCAACTTTTAAGCTCGGCAAAACTTATGCAAATAAGAAAATATATGCGACAAACGCTATGGAAGATGGTTTACGTCGACTTAAGTTTTTACTCGCATGACAAGCTTGCTCACTAGAGGTGGTTTTATTTATTTTTTTCACTTGCAGAGACATTTTATTCGACACTTGCATGGAAAATCGCAAGGAGAGTATTTCTGGTCCTAGCATCAAATTGTTTAATGCGCAATTACTGATCGAATATAATGTTGTCTCTGCACTTGATTTGTTTATGTTAAGTTCAAAGTTTCTACTTATTCATTAAAAAAAAAAAAAAAAAGTTTAATACTGGCAAAAAACACAAGCTAAGAACATAAGAGCAAGCCACATTTTAGCACTAACATATAAAACAAATTGACCTTTTTTATTTTATGTCAGACTACTGATAAATAGTGGTAGAAAGTAGTTAATTTCCTAGTGTGTTAGTTGTTTGAATGTGTATTATGTTAAACTGTACTTTTGAAATCATGAATTTTACTTCCTCATGGAATATTCTTTTGCTATTGTAATATTGGAAAGAAAGTTTTGGAATTGGTTTTAACCCCTTTGGCAATGTTAATTTCTATCTCTCTCTTAGCCTGTCTAGCTTCCTTTTTGACTTGCGATTGCAATTCCAAGTACTCTTTGTGTACTTGGTTCCTTTTAAATGTTCTGTAAAAGTGCCTTTTTTCCTGGATATTTTTTATAATTGATCTATTAAACCATTTTGTTTTATATTTTGATTAGTCTACTTTTGGGATGTCTGTTTTGTGCCTGTAGTACTACATTTTTGAAAAATAGCCATGCTTTTTCTGTGGATGTGTTCTCTATTTTGCTCCAGTCTATTTCTATTAGTGTCTGTTTCATTCCCTGATAGCTGGCATTTTTAAAATTGTAAACCTTAGCTTTAGTCATTATCATTAATAAGAAGAACTCTAAAATATTTGGTGTTCCAAAATACAAACAAGTCAAGAGTCTAGGAAGATACAAAATTGATTACCAGCACAAAATGTGAAAGTTCTCTTACTGTTTCTGAAAAGGTGCTATTAATAATAGGCAGAAGGAAACACTTGCCTGGGAATAAGCGACATCACCATGGTTCGGCAAGTGAAAAACAACCCAAAAAACAACTTTAATTCCCAGGCAAATATTTATCATATACATATCATTTATCATAAAATATCTTCCAGTAGCACACCACAAACCTGCTATCTAAACTGCCTATGGGGGAGTGATATAATGAATGACAAAATGAAATGTACATAGATATTATACATACTGTGTGCACTATATTTGTTGTAACCGATTCAATGAGTTTCCCCGATGTTAACAGTTTCTCATAGGTATACTTGTATATTGCGTCTTCATAGCTTATTTTAATTGTTGTAACATTTTCATGGTGAACATGTTTTTTTTATTCATCTTCCAAAATTTGATATCAGGATGTCTTGAAATACTGATTTTCCACCAAAATAAGTAAGTTAACTACAGGAGGCACTAAAAACAAACAAACATGCAGTACACTCCTGTAGTTTATACCAATGTAAATATTTACTTCATTTTGCAAAATATAAACTGGATAAATGAGTGCGGTTTTGTTTTTTCTTCAATTTCATTTCTTTAAATTTCAGTTTGTGTCTTCACAGAATGTTATTGTTAGTGTCACACTTCCCAGTGACTGACCTTTTTAGGTGTAAAAACAGTCACACAAGATGCTTTCGGAAATGTGAATGGCCACCTCAGCTGGGTTATTCCAAGAAAACAATCCAAGCTTAAGGAAACATGTCGCAAGCAGTTCCTTTATAGCCAGGGAATGCTCACAGCAGGCTACTTTGACATTTGTTTGTGCAGAACAGTAGTTACGATATGTATCAAATTACTGCAAGCGTCGAGATTTAGCCTCAAACCAAGGGATCTTTTCAATACAAAAATCAACATAGCACTTTCTCTCAAGTTGCAAAGGGAAGTCATTAATCACTGCTCTGTGCAGGAGTGATAAACAAACAATGTTTTGTGGCCATATCATCTTTGAAGGAAATGTTTTATTTATTTATTTATTTTACATAGAGGTTAATTGGTAGGGCTCAGATTAAACCTTATTCGATTAAAATGTTTAAACCCTGTGTTAGCAGTCTTAAACCGTCAATGAAAAACTTGACTTGATTTACTATTTATAGGCATCTGCTATATTTTACTATTGGATTTATTTCTATATATTAGTATTCTATTACAGCGTTTCACAATGCATCAAGACCCTGTTTACATACATTTAAAAATAATAATAAATAATAATAATACGAGATGCATATAAAAACGAATGTGTTAAATGACGATATTTAGGATTTTTGTTTTACCGTTTAAAAATTTACTAGTATAACAATGGGACTATAGTACAAAAGGTCACACATACACTGGGAGATGCTGTCGGCTATCAGGCGCTATTTTACCACTAATATCGCTGCCAGTGATTAAATGGAGCTGCACAGACCAGAGATATAATACCGCAGTATCAGTGTCGCTGAACAGTGGTGCTCAATCAAATCTACAGCGATTTATTTCTAAGTCTTAATTCTAAAATTCCAGATGATGCAAAACTTTTGGCCACCAAAGCACATAGCCTATTGTGTGGTACTAACAACTACCGTTACATTTTTCTACAATACTGTAGCTGAAAGTCATGTAGTGTACACTGCTCAAGCGTGCCCAGTTCAGTTAATGACAGGCAGTATTGCAGTAAACATGCCCAGCAGTGACACGTATGCGTTTGTGTCTCAATGCTCCTTTAGGGATCAAATAAACGACAACGACGGTTGTTGTCATTCATGTGATTTCACAGTGTGACTGCTGTTGCTACACAGCTTCTGTATCCACAATAGTCAAGGGCTGGTTTAATCCAGAACTGTTAATGAGAGGTTTGAGGTTGGCATGTAAAAAATAGGAACAATGCCCACAATCTGACCTTGCTTCAAAACAGGAAAAATGTTTTAATCCAGCACATAATTATAAGCTACACCCAAAAAAAAAAAAAGTTTCATTTCATTGTACTCGCATATATACAGCTTTGGAAAAAATTGAGACCACTGCAAAATTCAGTTGGCTTGATTCATGCGCCCTTCACAAAGACAAATCTGCCCGATTCCAGCCTTGCTGAAGCACCCCCAGATGAGTCCAGTTTTCACCTTTGCCCAACACCTGGTTGTCTAATGGTTAGACAGAGACCTGGAGAGGCCTACAAGCCACAGTGTCTCGCACCCACTGTGAAATGTGGTGGAAGATTGGCGATGATCTGGGGGTGCTTCAGCAAGGCTGGAATCGGGCAGCTTTGGCATGAATCAAGCCAAGTACAAGGTTGTCCAGGAAGAAAACTTGCTTCCTTCTGCTCTGACAATGTTCCCCAACTCTGAGGATTGGTTTTTCCAGAAGGACAAGGCTCCAAGCCACACAGTCAGGTCAATCAAGGTGTGGATGGAGGACCACCAGATCAAGACCCTGTCATGGCCAGCCCAATCTCCAGACCTGAACCCCATTGAAAACCTCTGGAATGTGATCAAGAGGAAGATGGATGGTCATAAGCCATCAAACAAAGCCGAGCTGCTTGAATTTATGCGCCAGGAGTGGCATAAAGTCACCCAACATCAATGTGAAGGACTGGTGGAGAGCATGCCAAGACGCATGAAAGCTGTGCTTGAAAATCAGGGTTACTCTACCAAATATTGATTTCTGAACTCTTCCTAAGTTAAAACATTAGTATTGTGTTTTTTAAAAATGAATCTGAACTTATTTTCTTTGCATTATTCGAGGTCTGACAACACTGCATCTTTGTTATTTTGACCAGTTGTCATTTTCTGCAAATAAATGCTCTAAATGACAATATTTTTATTTGGAATTTGGGAGAAATGTTGTCAGTAGTTTATAGAATAAAAACAAAAATGTTCATTTTACCCAAACACATACCTATAAATAGTAAAACCAGAGTGTGGCAGGCTGGCGAGTGGAGAGAGGCCCAGAGACAGTCTATAGTTCAAAAAAATAATTATTTTATTATAAATACATAAAAATAAAAGGGCACAAGGGCAAAACAAAGATGTTTAAACACAAATACCTAAACAAAGAAAACAAAAAACTTACAAAAATAAGGTTTCCAGGTTGGGCAATGCCTTCACTGGATTCAAAATTTCAAAAATACAAACCACCAAAAAACCCCACCAACTTGCTTCCTCAGCTCCCTCCTCCTAAATGAGAAGCAGAGGCCTCCTTTTATGTCAGGTGGCTGGGCGCTGATTGATCGTTAATTAACCTAATCAACCCCAGCCACCTGAACATAATAAACCCAGGCAGGTAGGAGAAATTAACACCATCCCTGCCAATTTAAAAAGGGCAGAGCTTTGCTCTGCCACACAGAGAAACTGATAATTTTGCAGTGGTCTCTTAATTTTTTCCAGAGCTGTATATAAACACACACACACACACATTTTCTTACCAGGTTTCTTTAACATTATTTATATATATATATATATAAAAATAATTGGATCTGGGTCAGATCCTTATATCCAAGCAGCCTGAAAAGTCAAATTAAAACACCCCTTTCCTTAATGGATTTCCTTAAATATTGTGTGTGTTTTGCTATCCCTTCCAGTGAAGTTTTCAGTTTTCAGGTTTTTGCTTTAACATGTACAGTATGAGCAAATGTTTACAGTACCTGTAAAATTTTGGTGCAAACACCTTCATAAGTCTGTCCCAGTGTACCTGAAACTGCTTACTACACTTATACAATACACGTACACACACTCAAAGTCGCATCCCCATTAGAACATAAGCAACAGCTACACTTAGGTAAATCTCATACTCAAATTCTAAACACTTAAATCAGAGCATAATCACAATAACCAGACTAAATACGTTATCAGCACTTCATCTGTTTCTTTTGAACTTAGATTTAATTATGTCATATGTTTATAAGCGTTCAATGGCTAACCTGTAAATCAATTTGAGAGTACACTCAACGATAAGAAGTAGCCACCAAGAGCTTAAACTAAAAGTCTGCTGCCTACATTCCTGATAGACTGGGAAAATGCCAACAGGGGTCTCTGTTCTTTCCCCATCATCATCCTATCTCATGTAGGCTTTATTAGCCAATCCTGCGACAGCTCACTGGTCTCCTGTCGGCTAAGTAGGAGTGGAGCAATGTTTCTTAATAAGATCAGACCACTAACACTAAAAACATAGGGCAGCCTACTCTTCGGTCATCAAGAAATAAGATATTCTTAAAAGCATACATTTTCCCTCAATGAACTGTGTTTTTTTTTGTTAGGTTTTTTTTTTTCCTGCAAACGAGCTATTGTAATGCTGCTGATTTGTATGTGCCAGCTGTGAAGGGAGGTGCCTGTCACTGCCAGCTGAAAGCCAAATTATGTCAATGAAGTTTTTAGCTGCGAGTTGTTGTACTCCCCTGTTAAAGAAGCATGTTCTGTATTCATGACAGCTTCAGAGCAAGAAATGCATTCTGGGTTTATTATTGACATAAAATCTATTCCCTTTCTTTGGAATGTTACCCTTAGAGTATTGGGGTTTTCCAGCATTTACTTATCCTTTACCATTTTCATTTCTCTTGTGCCGTTGACCCAAACCCTGAATTGTAAACTTGGCTGCTTTTCTGGAAAGAGAATCCGCCCCTAACCAACACGTCATTAGCAAGCGCACAAAAGCTCAGTGTGGTATTCTCCCGTGTGGTTTCTTTTGTTTCGGCCTCTCAGTCACGCGCTTAGAGCCTGGAGGAAGGGCTACATCAAAAATTAAGCACCACGGATGAAGCCTATGGCCAAATTTATCTTTCACTCATGCCCCGAGCGCCCATCACAGTTCATTAAATCCTTCATTGCGGATTCTCCGTGCTGAATTGCATTTTTAGCGATGGCTGCCCTCTATTTTAGCAGCTGGAACAATTATCTGCTTTACAGATTTTGTGATCTCATCATGCTAAGTTTCCTATTACTGGCAACAGCTGCAGCCTTTGAATAAACTTCAAATTTTACTCTCCAAAAACCTGTCAAGCTACGCCAAACCCCCCTTAAATAGATTTTTGTTTATTTAAAAAAACTTAAACAAAAAGTTGCTGTTAATTAAAATAAAGATTTCTTGTTTTTACAAAAAAGAATACATACAGATACGTTGGTCAAAAAGTCCAATGTGGGGAAACAACACCACAACCACCACACTGGTATTGTACCATTTTGAAACGGGCACGAGTCAGCTCCTCAGAATGTCAGCCAACGTTATGAAGCGCTCTTGGCATGCAGGTCATTCAGTAGAAAGCTCCACTTAACGCTCTGCTTACTGAGCGTACCACTGGTCTGCAATGTGCAGCAAACTAGAGGCTAACAAACATCTAAACAGTATATTTCATATTAAACCAAAAGCAGAATGTTTCTAAGAACGTAACAGCTGTGTTTAATTAACAGGAAATTAAGTCAGACCACTCTGCAGTCATTCACCCCTTCTGTGAATAACATGCTCAGCATTTTGGTAACTTACTGATAATAGTATTGAAACCACAAGATTTCATAAAATAAGTCTTCAGCTTTCATATTGGTTGAGTTTCTGGGATATATATGTCTTTTTCTCTACAAACAAACAGTCAGGCATGGCAAAGGCTCAACCTATTGAGGCAAGCATTCCAAAAGCCACTTCTAAGACCTGTAATCTCCTCCTCCAGCTGGCAATTCCTAACTCAATACCTGCCTTTGTGGGGGATGGGGAGCAGTAAGTGGGGGAGGGTGTGGTCACAGGCAGGTATTTGGCATCTACAGTATGGAAGAATGATGCTGTGTGTGTGTGTGAAGTATAGAACTGAAGTTACAGGTTTGCAAACCTAGCTCAGCCACCAACTTCCTATCTAAACCATGTGGCTGTCTATTCCACCTCCCCAGTGAACATGCCCTCAGTGAAAGCTATGTGTAGAATTCCAGTTCAAGTGGACCAATAGGCATTTCCACCATGATACATAAAGACCTTTGGCCTAGACTAGTTTCTAGTTTCACGTTAAAGCTTGTTTCAAAGGCTTTCTATCATACACTGTACTGTTAAAGTGGCTTACTGAATAAATCCCAGAACATCCCCTTCCTTACAATAACCTCTGGTGAAGGCCTCAGCCAAACTGTCTACTATATAGCTCAAAAACCCTCCCTGATAAATTGAAAATTTCATTCAACAAGGCGAAGAACAAAAATGGTGTATTTCTTGCAATCTATAAATCTATAACGGGTGTTAACATGTTTTTTCATAAGATGTTAGCGTAACTAGATCTGTTCAGAAATTAAAGTAATAAAACGGCAACCTTTGAAATAGCTGTGGACCTAGGATTGCCAAAAAGTCCTGGTTAGGAATATTTTTGTGTATTACTTAACCAACAGTAACATGAAAAAGTAGATATCTAACACACACAAAACATTCCGCTACTCTCAATGAGTTGTGCAAAAAGAATGCCTGAAGTTCCATCAGTTGAACAATCTCTTCTGTAGATACATAGACATATACTCCCAGACTAAGAATGTCTTGTACGTTTTACAGCATTTGGACCAGTGATTCTCTACATATGCAAAATTCTAAAGTGGGAGGGATGTACAGTACATACAAAGCCCGCTTTCACTACATACTTACCGCTGGTGATATGCATGCTCACCCGGGGGTGTTTAAAGTTTACAATAAAATATGTAAAAAGAGAAAGATTTGATTTTTGAATAAGCTTTATATACCTCTATTTCCACCGACTGCAGCGCTAGGTCACATGGCGGTTTCAGAGCTTTGGGTCTGGTGGCATACCAGTATGTTGTGAGAGCAGCAAAGGCTCCGAAGCCCATGAGCGTGTTTGTAGGAAGAGTTCGAACATATTGCCTGACCTCTCCAAACTCAGGCAGTCGCAGTTGTCTTAGCAGTTCAGGTGCTTGCATTATGTGACTATTTCAGAATCTGCAAAGACAAAAGAAGGACAGTATTTAACTTCAGAACTTAAAGCTGCAGCGCCCCACAAACATGTTTAATTTAATAATACAAGTAAATAGTATTCTACCGTGCCTTAACAAAAACGTAGCCTTTTCTGCACATTTGTATAAACTACTTGACTTCCTCATTTATTTAAATTCTTCACCAAGGGCAAATCTGCTTGCCCCCACATTTACTGTATGTGAGCTAAACAGTCACGTGGATGACATAACCTGCATCAACAGAGTAGTAACATTTACAGTACAGTTCGTGTAAACTATATTCATTACAAGGTTGAACCATTCCGATCAATGCTGGGCTGATACCTGTTTGACTTCTCTCCTTTTTAATTTCATTACTGTATTGAAATGCTTCACTATGTTCAGAAGCAGGATTTGTTTGCACATTTTCTTTTTTGGTCATTGTTTCTGATATGCAGCGTGTACTGTACATGCTTGGACTTTTCTAGACGCGATTTCCACCCTACAATATTCTGCTGATCTGGCACCCAATAAACAAATGCTCTTCAAGATATGTTTCAAAAGAAACTACAGGGTTGTCATTTCCATGTCATTGATGAAGTACTGAACTTCAAACTTTAGTTAGGCTTTCTTGATGTTTCGATAGCTCTGTCACCACTGCTACACAACCACAACCAAGGTGTGCTATTTCAGTCAGAGAGATCACACAGGGTAAACCTTTGACACACTGTGGTGCAAAGGGAGAGTCATATCACTTAACTCATTCCAGAAAAACCTGTTCTATCATACATACCATTATTATTTTTGTTTTGTTTTGTTTTTTTTTTTACACACACACACACACACACACACACACACACACACACACACACACACACACACACACACACACACACACACACACAAACAAAACTACCAATTCTTACTACCAGCCTTGCAAGAAAGAACAAGCAATTTGTAAAAAAGTTCTGAATGTGTTTTGACAAGTCAAATGAAGAATTGTATTGCGGTCCGACTACAGCTGTACAAACAGTGAACTGCTCAATCTACATTTGTCAATCCCGTACTGCATCCACAGATCAAATCTGTTTATAAAGCGAAAGAAGGTCATATTCAGTAGTATAAAACAGCTCAATCTCTCGTCTTTGTCTGCATTTTCAATACACCTCAACTGTCTAGAAATGACGGCAATGAAAAATTCAAGATCATTTAAAAATGAACAATAAGCTCACTCTGAACTGATCGGCAAAAAACAAGTACACCGACATCTTTGCAGAGACCTTACAACACCTTGCTCTCCAATAGTTTCTCTTCTTCAAGGGACAGCCTTTGACTCAGTTTCAGTGGAAACCGAATCAAAGTGTTCTGTCACTGCCACAGTGACTGCTTAAAAAGCAGCCGGCAAGCTTACCAGGTCATAGGACCCTTCAATGTCAACTCCGGTATTTGTTTTTAAAGGTCAGGAGAACACAGCAACTCAGGCATGGTTCTACCCAATACTCCAAAACCAACAGCATTAAGCCAAGCTTAATCTACAACCTAAACAATATTTGGCACTGCAGCGAAAACTCTGGCGTTCCTGCGTCGAAACTTTCAAAATTCCACAGAATCGGGGAAACGTGGAATTACAATAGAAAACCAAACGCTAATGGAATCCACTGCAAATGCATTACAAATTGTTTTTGAATTGGCATTCAGCCTATCACAATGACTCTGTTAGACAAAGAGAAAAAAATATCTATAAAAATGACGACATGCCAATGGAAAGATGATAAAAAGCCACTATGTCAGGCAGCTTTCTGCAACAGTTGCAGCAGTGTTCCCCAGTAACTACAATGCCACTGTATTTCTGAAAGAAATGTTTTGTGATCCCACTCACCACCATGTGTGATCCTCCAGTTCTTAGCTGACATTAACACACTGCTGCACCTCGGCAGGCTCCCAAAGCATGAAGAAGTGTGGCTTGTCAGCTGGTGTTCCCTCATTAGCCAAGGTCTGTGAGGGCATGTGTCACATGGCAAGCTCCCCCCCCCACCCCCCCCAAAAAAAAAAAAAACGCCTACCAGGCTAAAGGTAACTAGACAGCAAACCGCAATCCTTACTTGGCTTATGAGGAGAGCAAGCCAATGACAGGGAAGGCAAAGAGTCACCCCACAACAGGGCACTGGCAGGAGACGTTGTGACAGGGTGGACAGGCAGAGAAACTCAGCCAGCTACTTCTGTGACATTACAAAAGCTATCAAATATACTTCCCCAATGTCTCCACTGTCAGCTGTTTAAATATATGAGACCTGACCTGACAACCAAAGTCACTCGTTTTTCCACATCATGCATTTGATATATGTTGGTGGTACATCACTGGAATGCCATTGGAGTGCCAAGTTGATTCTGATAGCTTTTACTAGACCAATGTGTCAGTGTAAGACGCAACAAGTTTTAACATTGTCTGGGTAAAAGCAGGATGAAGAAGAAATATTTAAATTCCTGGGTTGTTTTTGATTCTAGCTAAGTTATTCTGAACTGTAACCTTGCAAGTCAGTTTTGAACTCCAAACCTAAAATCTAAGGCGCAATTACAATAATAAAAATATCGAGAGAGAACAGTTGTTTCATTATTACTCCACAGTCCCAGGGTCTCACTCAGGACACAAGTAAAGCAAATGCTGTGGCGATGCCTAATTTGTAACCCACAGTAATACATGTGGAGCCGTATATTATTGTGTAACTATTCTAGTAACGCTTTAAAAACTATTATGAATAATAAATTGATTACATTGGTTTATGCATATTAATTAAATATATAAGAGTTATTTTTTTTCCTTATTCGTGTTGACTTGTACCAGTTGGGGTTCCAAGCAAAGTACACGGTACATTGGGAATACATTCAATCAGTTTACATTTTGTTGTTTTGCCAGTGCAATGTTTACATTCTGCAAAAGGTAGCAGGACACAAACTAGCACTAAAGCTAGTTACAATCTAGTAGCCAAGCATACTATCAGTCTTCTATCAGACAGGCAGACACTGCCTTGCCCGGAGATGATTTCTGACTAACAGACCAGGGAGTTTATAAATAGGCTACTTACAGTACGTAACAACGCGTTGTAGGTATTTTGGAAAAGTCCACCACAGTCCTTGTGCACTGCAACACCTGGTTCCCTTACATAAACACTCAGTACATCATGTACGACCTTGTATATCCAGGGGTTAACCAGGCAAACCCAGTGAACTGTGCTGCCACAGGAATGTGCACCCAGGTTCAATGGAACGTGGAGGGGGGGAGGGGGCTCTCCTCATCACGGAAACTAAATTGGACCTCCCAAGGATACCGCAACTCTGAACAGAACAGCAGCATTTAAAACAACCTATTGGCCAATGGCATTCCATTGCAAAACACTGCAAAACACAAATACACATACTTATTGCAAGTTGAAGCCTGTCAGTATTATCAAATCACTTGTACACCATCTTTTGAGTTTTCCTCTACATGTATCCATTTTTTTCTTTTACTATTTGGAGGAATTACAAAAAGGTGATTTCAGTTACGAGCTTCTAGAACGACTGTTCCAAAGGTTCCACAACCTATAGGGAATTCCATTGGTACCGATTTCTAAAACACAGCCTAAGCATAACAAGCACATTAATAACCTTTGAAGCCGTGCAATGGGTGTTTTAAAATAGTAATAGCAGGTGGCAGCAACTGCCACCAAAGAAAGCAAGTCACCTTTTACCCAAAAAACTAAAACTGACCCCTGTCAGAGTGAGTGGAAATCATTTCAGTCAGAAAGGTATCAAGGTCTTTTTTAAAAAAAAAAAAAAAAGCTGTTCTCTTAATTGTCAGCCACTTGTACTACCATGTACTGTTACAATGGAGCAAGGTTAAAAGCTATTACATGTACAGTGTTTAGCATGTTATTTATATATATATATATATATATATATATATATATATATATATATATATATATATATAGACACACACACACACACACACTAGGCTGAAAAAGACTCTTTCTATAGGTGTTGTAAAAAACAGCTTGAAGTTCATTTTAACCACCAACTGCAACAAGCCATTGTCAATAAACTATGGTAAGATTTTGTAAACGAAACACAAAATTAACAATCTGGAAAAAGGAAGCTTGTGGGTAACTTGTCAGGCTAAACATGTTCACATCTGGCTTTCAGCATACTGTGACTCACTAGCAATCGGCCAATTTGGATTCATCTCCAGAAATCACAAAATACTGTACATCCACTGAGATGTGCTATTTGTGGACAACAACAACAACAACAACAACAAATAATAATAAACAACCATTAACTCTATTTGTATTGCTTTGGCTTTACCGGCAACTGACCATTCACAATAGTGTTATGTATTTACAACCTGGTACCGGTGTTGTGTTATTTTCTGGTACGAGTTAAAGTGGTATACCGTGTACACAGGGTTGCCATATTTCTGCAGAGTTTATAGCCCAAAGTCACTTAAAAAATAGCCCAATTATGTTATAACTGAAAGCAAGCTTATTAACATGCAGGACTTTTCATAAAAAAAACCCAAAAAACAAAAAAAACAATCAAAAACTTTAATAAATAGATACCTAGTATAAATTTGATAAAAGCTACAAGCCCCAGTACAGCCCATCCACACGTCACTATCAACAAATTCGTACATCCTAATCAACATTCATCCCAAACCAGCAACGAAATTACAGCGTGATCCCTTTATTGAAATACTAATGCTAGTACTGTATCCCAAACAATATTTAAAACATGAAAACAGTTCAATCTTTTAAAGTTATTCCACTAATCTAATTACATTACCAACACGCGACCGCTTAGTATTTCCCGCGGCTGTTTTTGAAGTAGCCCAATTCCGCGGACCTGGCAACATTGCGTGTACTGCGCTTGCCCGGGCATGCGCAAATGCCTTCTCAAAAAAGGAAACGCCCAGCTGAAAGGTGTACCATGAATGGAGTTTGCGTGCCCCAATTATATATATATATTATATATAATATAGATATATTATTATATATATATTATATATATATATATGAAAAAAACCACATTCAGCAAACATATGTGACTAACTAATGAGTAAAGTACAGCCTGTCTTGTTCGTTGTGATTTTTGCAGTAGTCAATCACAGCATTGACATAGTACCACTTTCTGACGTTAAAACAGTCAAATTTTGGTACACGTATCACACTCTGACAATGTATCACTTTCTGGCCCTACACCGGTATCCTCAGGTACGGACGGTTTCTCGCGGTTTCGCATTCTCCCAGCTTTGTCTGTGAAAAGCACATCCAATTCAATACTTATTGGATCTGCAATTTAATCGCCACAATGTGTGTACAGTTCTGATTAGCCAGCAATCCTTATTCGCGAATGACTCATAATCTACCTCACCCTTGACTGGGACACGTCAGTTGATAATCATTTCTAAACCCACGCCAAAACCGAAACAGCCCATTGTACTAGAATGAGAAGTGTCTTATGAAATTATCTGAGTCAACTTGGATCTTACTATTGTTTACATTCCGTGTCCACAAAGGACCTAGATTGATTTCGACAGGAAATATAGTAATGTATAAAACCAAAACTCACACGACTTCACATCACATTAAATTAAGCTTTAGATTTAAAAAAAAAAAAAAAAGGAATCTAAAAACAAAATAAATTTTTGTAACGCCATAAAGTACTGAATCACGAATACTTTGCCCAATGCACAAAAGCGTACTAAAACAACAAGCTGTTTAAATTACAGTACCAACCTCATACAGTGTGTTGCAACTCCTTCTTTAGAAGAGACCAGACCATGTGTATATATCTTCACCGGGAAAACCACTTCTTGTCTTCAATATTCGCAAACCTGGTATTTAGCCAATCAAAAGCGTTCTTTTATCGACATTGTATGTCACAATCAAACTCGAAATGTGATTGGGTTGAACTCCGGTGCCGTTCAAATCCAGCCTTGTTTTTTTTTTTTTTTTGGGGGGGGGGGGGGGGGGTTGCCGTGACCTTTGTACATACTTCCAAGTCCAGAAGTTACTTACCCTACCCCAACAATGTCACCCGACCGTCATTTTAAATAATATCGTTTGGAGCGTTTTTTGGTATTGGACAACGATTGTGTGATATTCTCACACACTGTTTGGTTAGTCAAACACCGTTGGGATATTTGTCTTACAAAGTGTCTGTTCCACTTAGATGTCACAAATAAGCTAATGTACAAATCAAGGAAACTTGATCAAGGTAAACACACTTTACTGGTACTTACTTTAATGCTATTAGAAAGAGTAAATCACATTGAAAGTTAAAAACAAATGTTTTTCCATGCCCTCTAGTGGCTAATAAAATTATTTTATTTCAAAATGCTAATGAAAAATAGTACAACTATATATATATATATATAGTCAACATGATATTTTTCAAGTAGCATTAAAACTTTATTTTATTAATATATATATATATATATATATATATATATATATATATATATATATATATATAAACATTTTTCAATTAGCAAATTAGGTTTTGATGAAGCCTGTTTTTCATGTGCAATTTTGCATTTAATAATATGTAATGTGAGTGATATTGCACATGTAAAACAAAGCTTTGCCAAACAAGTATGTCAGTACTATAGTACTTTGAGACCTTCCTGAGCAAAAAGCAGTGACTTTATTGTATATGTACACACATAAACAACAAATACGAGATAGAATACAGTCTAGAATTACAAATCTGTTTGAGTATTATTACTGAAGCCTGTTTTAAGTAACAACTGTCTTTCGTGTATGCTGAGGTGGTTCCAATTTCAGAGAGGATTCCCCATGACAATTATATTTAGGCCTGTTTCTAATAATTCCAATAATGCACCATCTTTGTGATTGGTAATTATGTTCATTTAACTGCCTACAACTGGCCTCCTCCTGTAGCTACAGTATTATAAATGTCTATGTATAAACCATTAATTTCCATTTGGTGGATTTCAGCCATAGGTCTAATTGCTGGTTGTACAGGAAACTTTTAGGGTTGAGAAAGAAAACTGGAAAGCTGTAGAAAGCTGAAGGTCATTCTTAGAGTGATAAGGATGCAGTAAAGGTGAAACGAACTTAAAACTTAACCATTTTTAGGTTCTTCCAAGACTGGTTCTAATAGGACCAAATGAAAGCTTAGTGCTGCAGACCCTACAGCTATGTTCAGTTTTGCAAGCCATGGGGAAGAGCCACACCTCCTTGGAAACATGCTCAGCCATCATCGCACAAAATAAAAAAGGTTTTAGCAGTCGTCAGATAGCCAACAGAGGTTATGCCAGCCAAAGCACATTGTCTAGGTGTGGCAGGACAGCGCTGTGGCCCTAGATTTTACTGGCAGGAAAGAGACTCAGAGACACAGAAGCTACAGTTTTAGCACAGTATGTGGCCATTCACCAATTACCATTCAATTACCTAATTAGGGAATGGTCACACCTGTGATTGTTGGCAGGGGTAGATTTAACCCCATCCCTGCCAACCATATACCTATTTAGACTATTTACTTACCTCCCCCCACACATGGCTGCCACCGGCCACCTGCTCCCTTGAAACACCAGCCTTCTCCAACATTGTCCATCTTTCCTCCTTTGGATTGTTCTGGGTGGCTTGGCAAGTGGATTGGTCGTGGCGTGGACAGGGCATTGGGAGAGCAGGTTGGTGACTCGGCAGGTGCATCAACTGGCAGAGGTGCATGAACCGGCCACCATGGAGTGACGTCTGGGCCACTAGGGGGAGCAGGGCAGAAGACCAGGTGACCGACTGTGCCTGGTGAAGCAGAGAATCGGAAACCAGTCCCAGTGACTAGAGGTCAGGACACCAATGCCGGGTGTCCAGGAGCCCAGGTGGTCAAGGGCTCTGACTCCTAGGCACTGAGTTGGGACACGGGGGCCAGTCACAGTTGTGGTGTTAGCAGTCCCCTCACCTCCTCCTTCGGCTGAGGTGGTCCTGGGTCTTCTGTCAGGGGCGCCCGTTTAACCCCCGTGGTTACCCCTGGGCTTTTATAAGGGGTGCCAGTTTAACCTTTTTCGTTTGACTTTTGACCCGTTTGACTTTTCACCTCTCAGGGCTTATTTACAGAGGTTGGCCCCAACGCTGGCAGCGGCACGGGACAACGTGGCAGCACTAGGATTATCCAGAAATGTAAGACTAAAGCTGCACCCAGGTCTGGATGCCCAAAAGTCAGCACTGCTCACCAGGATCGCCATCTGTACCGGTCAAGTTTGAGAGATAGGGCGGCCAGTAGTGTACACATAATGTGACAATGAAAAGAAAAGGGACTCTTGGAGAATGATCTGGTGTCAGAGAGGCCTGCCAAGAAGCCCCATCTGAGTAAAATTGCCTGAATCATAGCACATACAAAGACTGGACCACAGATTTTCTCTGACTAGTCCCCTTTTGGCTGTTTTGGAAACCGAGGTGGGTAGACTTTGAAGGCGCAAAGGAGAAAGACACAAGCCAGAGTGTTCCAATCCCAACGACTTTGTTACATACGTTTGTGTTGAACTGTATATTGCGTTTGTTACGTACGTTTGTGTTGAACTGTATATTGCATTGCTCTCAGCAAATTGTGTGCAAGGCTGTTGCACAATCCCGTAGCTGTGCTGTCCACATGCGTGGGAATGATTCTGTCTGTAGCCTGATGTTTCACTGTTCGGGATTATGCATGCAACGTTGCACCAGTGATGACCCCAACCCAGAACAGAGTCAAGGGATTCGATGGATTCAGGGGATCGTTGGGCGCAGACAGACAGCCTCCTGATTGGACAGTACAATTCTCCCTTTATTACATTGTTGTAAATGCTGTAGGGTCGGGAGGGTTATAAAAGCGCAGCATGCAAGTTAGCTGGGGGCAGTTGGAGGTGGTGTATTAGAAAAGTACTATGTGTAGTCACTGTGAGTACCCTGCAGAATTACTGTAACCTGTTATACCCTGCTGTAACAATAAACAAGTTATTGTTTTGGAAGATTGTTCCTTCATTGTTAATTCATCATTAATTCATTACAATATGCTGTATATTATATTTATTATTTTAATTAGATGTGATCCAACAGGGACAATATATTCAAATTTCTACTTGTTTTTAATGTGTGATAATTGAGATTATCCATTGCCATAATATTTCTAACCTTTATATATCCTGTTTACCACCATATGTGTTGCATATCTATAATGTGGCATTTATTCTGTTTTTATACTGTTACATTTAAAATGTTCTTAATTAAGCAAGTGATTCACTGCAGTGAAAGTGGTAGATGGTTTGTTTTTGTAAATGTTGCAAAACAAATACAACGTAACCCCCACCACCACCCCCAACCCCCCATGTCGAGGTCCCGGGGAGCGTAAAGGGAACCCTTGTAGAACATATTTAGTCCTTGTAACATCTTGCATATAATCAGGAATATTCTTAACAACTATGAGTCAGTGATTTGAAATTTCTTTATATAAAATAAGTGTGACCCATAAGAAGTCACTTGGTGTAATAATTCCCTTTTAATGTTTTAATTTTTAATAATTAGATTTTTACTTTAAAAAAAAAAGAGAATCCAAAATATATTAAATTCTGTTTCAGGGGACATTGTTGTCACAATGAAAGAGACGTGCTCTGTAAAAAGATAAATCCTACATTGTTTTTTTTTTTTATTGTGTTTTTTTCAAATTTATTTATTTATTTATTTTTAATTGCTCTTCTATGCTTTTACAAGAGGTTTTTTTATAAGAGAAAGTCAGATCTGCTTTTAAAGTCCTTGTCATGTCTTATAGCATCTGGCCACACGGTGGCACTGCGCGGTAAAAACAGTCTGCAAACACACGCAACCCTAATTTTACCAATGAAAGGATTTGGATAAGCCAGATAGCTACAGTACATACAATACACTACTGATCACCCTACAGCAGTATGGGTACACATGTGTGAGGCATTTTTTGCTCATTGACAGAAATGGGCTTCCTGAATACAAGCTGTTGGTGACTTTCTTCTGAGAACTTTCTTCTGATAATGTGAATTCTCAGAAGACTAGAAAGAGACAGTGCGCTTGTGTTATATGTCTTTAACGCCCGCTGCCATTGTTATTATTACAGGATGCTGCAGAAACTAAATGCTGCAATACCAGTGGTGCTAATTGAGATCATATGCGGGGTGACGTTATACTGGAAGCGAATGGGAAGAGATAACCAAGCACTGACATCACACTTCTGGCATTGCAAAATAATAAATAGGCTTCACTAAGTGCAAATTAAATCTGGAAACCAAAAATATTAACAAAAGAAGAGGTAAATTTGGGGAAGAGGTAAATATTGTTTAACATTTTTGTGGGTATGTAAAGATTTAAAACGTCTTTTTTTTTCATTCAAAGGATTAGAATCTTTAACCGTAAAATTCAATGTAATCGCTGGAGAAAAAAAAAGTATGCAATGTTCCAATTAGATTTTTATTTTATTTTTTTTTTAAATCTAGTTGCGGTTCCGTTTATTTGCCACATGGGGGCGTAAATTGACTACTTACTTGTAGCATCCAATTCAACCATCTGTAATTGATCTGAGGATTTTGATCTTCAAAGTTACCCTCTTGTGACTGTGAATTACACGTGTCATACTGATGCTGGTGATTTTGTTAAGGTTCCCCTCCATATTGCTGTAACATATGTGTTCCTCGTATTATTATTTATTATTATTATTATTATTATTATTATTATTATTATTATTATTAGTAGTAGTAGTAGTAGTAGTAGTAGTAGTATGATTATCCAATCCACATACAGAGAGCACTATCTCCATGGCTAAATATCAACAGCACTGTGCAGCACATTATTTTATGAACGGCAAACAGGACCAGTCGATATGCAGTCAGTAGCAATGGGTCACTGATAGGGGAAGATGATAGATACAAGGATTGTGGCATCTGATATATGAATAATAATTTAAACCACGAGTGCATGCTTATTTGTGCAGTGGTTAAGATGCTTGCTTTAAGATTGCATTGTTGCCAGTTTGAGCACATGCTTCCAAACCGTTACATTTGAAACTGCAACACTATGTTGGCATAATAGTTGACCCACTTATACCAGCGCAACAGACTGTCTCTGCTCAATAATGTAGCTTATTTCAAACTCAGACCTCCAAGCAAGAGAGGCTGTTAGCCTTCATGTCTCCTGAAGCAGATACATCTTTTCGTAGTATTTCTGGATTGGCTTCTGTTAATTTTTTCTCAGCATGTGGATATCCCTTGAGTGTCCAGGTCCAGTCACTGAAAGGATGTCTGCAAAAAGTCAGGAATGCCCTAGCTACCTTGATTAACCGCTGGCACAGTTCAACACCCCTTTCTCTGTCTCCACAGCGAAATGTAGGAGGATGTGAATGTATGTGTCTCACGACCTAATTGCTGCATGTGAGGACATTCTTGTCAGATTGGTCCTCAGAAGAAATTATTGATAATAAATAAATAAAGTATATTCAATTGGGTCTTTAACAATTAGTAGAAAAAAAGAAAATGCACTTGCTCTGCATGTTTGTTTTATTGGCTCGCCAATTGCTATATTTCTATTGAGATAAAAACACGTGTTTCGTGTAACCTTGTACGTTTATTGTCTCCAATTCGTAAATATTATGTTTTATGCTGAAAACAACATGTAATACTGTATTCACGAAACTGTTCTAATTGGTTGTTGAAGTCATAACTCATGCGCCACAGCCTTGTGAATACCCATACCGTAAAATGTATCTAACTCTTTCACTTCGAGACGTCTAGAGATTTTGACTGGCCTGTGGATGGGATAGGCGGTGTTAAAAAAAAAAAAACAGATTGTTCCTTTGTTTGTTCTTTGCCCAACCATATATGAAGACGTCTTCAATTTCGTTTTATTCCCAAGTTAAATAAATAAAACAATTGTCAGGTTACCATAAAAGCAATTCCCAGCTTTACGAATGTTATATTATTTATTAATGTGATAATTATTATTTGTTTGATTCTCAGTAAAACAGATATACATTGAAATATTTATTTAATACGCATTGGCCCCGATCACAGTAAAGATGGTTATAATGCAGAATGAAAATGTATGTGTGTTAAATCATGCAGGAGAAATGATGTATTCGTCATATGCTGTATAAGCATACCGTTGCTGTACCGTTCTCAGTTTTCAGTAATATAATTGTAAATATAGTTTAAAAAGTGAACTAAAATGAACACGGAAGTGTTTACAAATGTATTACTGAGTTCTTAGACTTGTAGTGGTCTAAATGTAAGGTTGCATTTAAATGTACTGGCACTTCCCAACAAAACACTGCTCGTTCATCGACTACATGTGCATCGCTATCCTATAGAGAGCAAGACAACAACATTATATATATAACCTGCATTGTGCCACTACCGTGTAACCAAACAAGTTACACATTATAAAAAATAAATAAAAATAAAAATGCAGACATACGCAGACATAACAATAAAATAAAAATACGATGATAACATTTTCTTTTGAGCAATTTGAAAGCGGTGTATGCCATTTTTTATAGCACAGCATAATTCAAACAACAATGAACCATGAAGAATGTTACTACAACAATATGGGTGAAAGTCACACTTCCAAACTTTTCAAAATGAAAACAACTATATAAGGCATTTGTTGTTCAATGTCAACGCGCGATTGTAATAAAACATGTGGAAAATGCCACACTTAAAGTGCTGGGATGTAAGTCATTTATTTTGTTCATTGTGCTTTTCTTAAAGTGTTGTAAAAAAAAAAAAAACCCTCCCCATTACTTTCCGAAAGCCTGTATAGTACTTAAAATTTGCACGTCTACTTGTATTTCTTTTCTTTAAAATCGTACACACGATTTCTTATTTTAAAACACAGACGTTGTTTAAAGCTTTAAATGGTTCCCGTGAAAAAAACAGACGAGCAAACCGTTTGGCGCATGAAACCAAGTTTATAACTGTGAGCCAGACCGGGCACAATAAACCTGTTGTCAACCTTGCTGTGAAAATATGTTTGAAGAAAATAGGCAATTGTTGTATGAAATGTATTCAAGTATAAAATAATGGCCTTTGTTGTGAAAACTTGAGCAATGTGAGGCTACAAAAGTCCCCTGTGGCATTTACTTGCTCCCTTTGTGATGTTTGCGCTTTGGCGTCTCCACTTGGCGCGTTACCCAGACCCCTTTAAACGCGATTGTTTCTTTCTTTCTAATGACATTTACCGGATCAAAACATGCTGTTAATTCGACCAGAAAGCTTTACCCTTCCTAACAATGCCAGAATAATTTCTCCTAAAGTTTGTTAAGTTGACCAAAATTAGGCAAATGAATAGGGGTCTCCAGGCTACCCTCTCGCAGGTGACAGTGAATAATGCACGTTTGGACCAGCTGCATTCTTTTTTTATTTACCCCATTCTTTCCCAGCATTAATAAAATGTGGGCCAATGAAACTATTCATTCATTTCAATAGACATTTTCTTATAGGATAATAGGCTACAAATTGAGCCTCTCCAAAAAGAATCCAGTGGTGGTAACCCTCGTGTGCCAAAGACTGCTGGAGCCGCTGGCTTGGAGGAAGGCAAAGCTCGGGTGCCAGCCCCAATCCCACACCTGCCGAGGTCTCTAACAAATAAAGAATGTAAACAAAAAGCTTGCCATCTCTCATAAAAGATGGACGTGTCACCAAGTCGTGTGAGAAACCCTGAGAACAAACGAGGGGACTCCATCTCCAAAAGATCTCCCTTGAACTTGGCGGAACAGCCTATTAAAGGCTTACTTAATTACTTTAATGACTCTGGACAGGCCTTAAAACTCAGACAGGGCTTGGATAGAAGTTAAGATAGCTTGCTGGGATTTATAAACAGGCGATCGTGTGAGAAACGCGAGGTGGAATAAAGAAAGTTTTTTTGTTTAGCTTTGTTTTCTAATGCGCATTGCGCTCTGAAGGATCAGGGCTGACTCAAAGCTCAGTTCACATTTCCCGCCTGGGTTGTTACTATGCAAATAATATTCTAAAATGAATCACGTGTCTTTTGAAGAGCCACGTGGATTAACAAAGCAGTTCTGCCCCCCCCCCAGCCGATAGCTTCAGATTTTTTACTATTTCTTTAACTGATCCTAAATGCACACATTTTTCCCAAACGCCCCCCTCTCTAATCCTATGGAATAATTTAAGCTATGAATGCATTAGTGGCCCAAATGATCGCTTTATAAGGAGCAACGTTCAGGCAGAGCCGCTCAGACCTTGTCCACTTAGGGCTGTACACACAGCTAACAGACGAACTGTCCACTAATAGAGAGATTTCTTTTTTTTTTTCATTTATTCACTTTCTTATCAAACGATGTCCTCCAAGACGAAGGAGCGCAAGGTAAAGGAACCCTTTTATGCTCTGTATTGAGAATGTGGATATTCTTTGAAAATAGCTTTGTAGATAAATACGTATATATATATATATATATATATGATAATATATATAATATATATATATATATATATACACACACACACACACACACACACACACACACACACACACACACACACACATATATATATATATATATATATATATATATATATATATATTATTATATAATATATATACAATTGGTATATTTAATTACAATTGGTATACTTAGTTTATAACATAATATAAAATATTGAAAACATAAAGAATGCCAAAGCGTAAACGAACTCAGGACAAGATAATGTATTTTAAACACTCTGCTAGTGATCTACAGATTTTATGTTGAGTCCTCAGACACTTCACTCATTTTCAAAACATAATAATTTGATCTACGTTTTTGCAGGCAATGTTACCAATGTTAAGAATTCGAGTTATAGTTATTATTTTATTTAAATACACATCACAAATAAGCCGAGTAGAATAAATATATCTACATCGATTGTGACAGAACTTTAATAACCCGCACTTTTCTATATCCCGTAACAACTTGTGATTTTACATTTCACCCAACCTCTGTGCCATAACAGCTATTAAGTCTGTATCTATTTTTATTATTGACTTTTGTATATATTTTTTTACAAATGCTTTCATTACATTTTCCAGCAGAAGACTCCAGTTTCGCACAAGGTGATTGAGAAGAGAAGGAGAGACCGTATTAACCGATGCCTTAATGAACTTAGCAAAACCGTACCAATGGCTCTTGCAAAACAGGTAAATATGGGGTACCCTATTGGTCTGTGTGCAATAGTCATATATTCAGGGAATACGTGTATACAATACTTAGAGACGGTGTGTTATACTCTATTTGGTGTATTATGATTCTTATTTGATGTGGTAAAATGTAAAACCAGATTTTAAGAATTAAGCATGCATGTCGTGCAACAATTTTAAACGCGTTTAGTGTTTATTTTAATTGTTTGAGAAGTAATACTAAAATAAAATGTAAAATATGAGACATGATCTATATGTGTTTAAAATCCGTTGCATTACATGTATGTTTAATTTTTTAACTTTTAGGTTAACAGTGTAGGCTATTTATATTGTGGTATGTGTTATATTCACAAAGGCGCCAGCATTTGTTCTCATTTCAATTCAGATTTCCCCTGGTATATTTTGTAATAAGATATAATGGTTTAATTGCAGAGCTCTGGTAAGTTGGAGAAAGCAGAGATCCTGGAGATGACCGTGCAGTATCTAAGAGCCCTTCATTCTGCTGACTTTCCCCGGGGAAGAGAGAAAGGTATATACGAATGCAACTTGTAAAGTGCTTTGTCTTACCTTTCATCGTTTGATACTACTAGATATATTTATTTTTTGTGCATTATATTACGGTCTGTTGTTACAATAAGATAAGTGATAGAAATAAGCATCTATGCTATTAAATATTCAATTAGCCAGACAGACACCACTGATTACCTTACTGTCTACGTGTCGTACAATGTGGCAAAGGGGTGGCATGTGGAGAGGGAAGGGTACTTTTCCTTTTCAGTATGTGACTACTTTTATTATCATTTGTGTTGTTACATCTATTTACCTTTTTGGACACATTCATAGACAAACACTATTTGGTTGTGGGTTGGAAAACCAATGTGTTAGTGTAGCCTGTTATGATAAAATGTAAACCATTCTAAAAGCGTTGTTAATTTCAATGTACTAATTTCCCCATTTGTTTTTTATCCCAGGAGAGTTGTTGGCAGAGTTTGCGAACTATTTTCACTACGGCTATCACGAATGTATGAAGAATCTAGTTCACTACCTGACCACAGTTGAAAGGATGGAGACAAAAGACACCAAGTACGCCAGGATCCTGACTTTCCTCCAGTCAAAGTCACGTTTTGTCACGGAACCGGTGTTTAGTCCACTAGGCGCATTGCCCGACCCCTCAGAGTTCTTGTGCCAGCTTCACTCCACAACGGACTTCCAAAGTCACAACCCGAGTGACTCTGTTTTTCAGCAAGGACCCGGACACTTTTCATGGCACGGTTCTGCTCGGACCCCAGCCATCCCTTATTTACCAAATTCAGCTCTGCCAGTGACAACGCATGGACAGCAACACGGCAGCTATTTGTCGCCTGTGCAAGGACTCGACCACCACTACATCAACTTCATTGGACAATCCCATGCAAACGCATTCAGCCTGCACAGTGCACAACATGCTGCATTGTAAATACAACTGGTCTAATATTTATATAGTTACTTAAGTTATCTGTTACACGAAGTCCCATGTATACATACGTTTTAATAAAACATTAAATTGCCTTTTTTGTGTTCATGTTTTTTGCTTTTTTCTGTTGCTTTGACGTCTTAAGTATCATACTTTGAATTTGTTCTAAAACTACCATGCAGCAAATAATGCTGACAATGGGTCCTATTCAGTAATAACTTTAGAATAAGAACGTCATTAACAGCCAAAGACTTTGGAATAACACGAATAAACTATGATTCCAGTAGAATCTGATTAGAGATTTGGAGACTGGTGCACTAATGGTTCAGTTCTGGTCGTGTGTATACGGGCAACCTGTAGATTGTCAGTATGTTTTAGTTGTTCACCATATGGTGCTCTGAAGAAAATAATTTAGCTGATACGCATACACCTTCAAATTCAAATACTATAGTGGTTTGAAGCGAATTGGGCAAAAAAGTTTAATTCGCTTTATTATTGTTCTTTTATCTTTGATGAAAACACATGCACTCAGACTATTTAATCAGGTTTCCATTGCAGTAACGAAATTATGTCTGCATTACCAACATATATATATATATATATATATATTATATATATATATATATATATATATATATATATATATATATATATATTATATATTTTTTTTCTACCTACTTGCAGTTTTCCTCTAAATCGTGGCAAACCGCATGGACAGCGAGCATAATTTTAATTTAAAAAGGGCAGTGATCCACACTGTAAATCAAGTGTTTAGGGGGAAAAAAACAAACAAAAAAAAAACAAAAAAAAAACAAACAAAAAAAAACTATACGACTGATTCTGAACACATTTTAATTATATCCTTTACTCTTTAGCTGTAAATATCAAAATGTCTAAAACAATAAACACAAAATGTGTATAATCTATTCTATAAGGTCTATGTTTTATAATGCGGTTGAATACCTTAGTCTACTGCAAAAACGAACATGTAGGATTCAAATTCATCTCGCTATACACAGTTTAGTATTTATATGCCTCACCCTGCAATGTTTATTATGGTAACAGTCGTGTTTTTTGTACATCCAAATATGTCTATAAAGCAGTTAACATAAACCCTAAAATGTGTTTATAATCTAATAGATATTGTACATTTGGTGTCACATTGCAATGCTGTGACAAACGCCCAGATTAAATAGTCATGCGGTTGATTTACACAAAAGCATAGTTCGTGATAACTGAATGACTAATATTAGGTATGGTTCTTGTTGCGTAAATGTGGCTTGTTTGCCATCATTCAGCCAATGGAGGCGAACACACCGTCGCCAGTTCATTTACGGAGGTTTCTAGTTAAAAGTGATTTGGACATTTTTTGTAAACATAACAAGAACATAACAAGAACATGATCCCACGTAAACAAATTCACTAAACATGGATTTCTTTACAATGTATTGCATTCAAATTATTCGGGTTCATGGGCATTATTTTTACGCATTCGTGGATAGGTCATAAAATAATAAAATCATATATTTTTCACCTGTCTGTCCTCATGTCATCCACAGATTAAACACTGTAAAATCTGTATTATAATTATTTTTGCTTCAGAATGTTTCAGATGTATCTTAAACCGACGTGGTCTCATTGTTTATACCAATTGTCATGTACCAATACTGTGTTTTAATGGATTTGTAAAGATACCACAGATGTTTTTAAATTGTAACTGGAATGTAAACGAATACATTTATTGGAACTATATTCTATTGTTTATTATTAATGCAATTGTAATATGATTTTATGGTTTATCTATCTTATTGATCCACGTGGCCAGTATGACGATCAGTGTCTGCGTTTGACCCAGGCAAGGTGTGTGAATGAGTAATAAAACAATAACTATTTATAATATTAAATAAATAAGTAAATACATTACTATGAAATAATAAACCCTATTATTTATTTTTAGTAATCTATATTTAGTAGATATTTTTGTAGTCTATGCTGTTCCGCAGTTGAATGGATATATATATATATAGTATGATATAATATATATAGATATATATATATATATATATATATATATATATATATATATATATATATATATATTTGCCATATATACATACATACATATACCCCACGTTTACTATGTTCAAATAATAATTATAATGATGATGATGATGATGATGATATTATTATTATTACTATTATTAGTAGTAGTAGTATTGTTAGTATTTATAAATCAGGTGTTTTAATCATTAATTTAGTTGCACAGTAGCAACCAGTACAATTTGGAATCAGACTGGTATGTTTTTGTTATCGTCGTCTATGTGATCGTTTAAATTTAAAAATTAGTTTCAATAGTTTGAGAAAGTGGACAGCGTCTTATGTTCACCACCTATATTTAAATTGCATGCGCCACCACCTATATTTAAATAGAATGAAAATAACAAATACGGTTAGTAAATACTTTCACTCAAAGGAAAATCAACATTAAGAGTTAATCCCGTGTGTTAAGGCAAGGGGGATTGACACATTATTGACCGAGGTCACCCGACAACTGACCCTCAATTTGTAAACCTTAACAACTTTAACAAAACAGTGGGATAAGGCCTTGTTCAATGTAACAGCCATGGGTTATTATAAGTCATAACGTATTGAATTGAAATGTTTAGGCCTAATTCATTTCAAAGAATCAACTGTAGGTACGGATTTTGTCTCTTTCAGGGTTGTATGCTTCTTCTGGTACAGGGAGTAAACATGCATAAAATATTTAATGTCCCGTTAAAAATATGAAGTCCCATATGAAAATATGTCGTTTTCAAAACGAAGTATAATTCTAAATATACGAGTGTGTGTGTGTGTGCGTGTGCGTGTGCGTGTGCGTGTGCGTGTGTGTGCGTGTGCGTGTGCGTGTGCGTGTGTGTGTGTGTGTGTGTCTATATATATATTATATATATTTGTTTGTAATGTATGATTACACGGACTAATGTGGAATAGTTTTACCCATCTCGTTTCTATAGTTTATACACATATCTCACACCATGTCTCTTTCAATGTCTAACTCAAAGGTTTGGCAAGCCCAGCAATTTCCATATATTTAGGCAAATTAGACAGACCGTTCTTTATTGTAACTGGGATTAAAGTTTTAAATGCAGGGTCACCACAGTTTAAATTTAGAGCATTTACATAGAATTTTGAAAACTTTCAGTGATCCATGACAGTCTTATCAAACCCTTCGTTGAATCTACAATCGTACTAAAGATAAGAAAGTCTTTTTTTTTTTTCGCCACCCACCTCCATTTAAAATCTCTACCCAAAGTCCCAAATTTTCCAACTTTGGCCAAAAGTCGAACTTGCAGATAGCTTGACTTTCCAAAAGATTAAACATGTGTGTTCAAACCAGGAGGGAATTGATTCAATCCAGCTTGTGATTTAAATGTGTGTTCCTTCTCCCACAATGCATTAATTAATTACTCCCTGATTCCCCTCGCTCTTTCTTTAAGTAAGTTGTATAGCATTAGTTTCCAAGAGAGACCCAACAAAAACAGAAAAACTCATAGTGGTTTTTGCTGGAGGTGCCCCTTTGTAATGACGCTGAATGGGGACAATCTCTGATTCCTTGGGCATCACCCTTGAGTGAGCAGGAATAAAAATAATCACCCACATGAAATCAAAGGTTCTCCGTAGAAGGAAGGAGCAAAGCCGATTGCTGGTGCTCCGGGTCCCGATTGCTGTCCTAAGGCATAAGGAGCCCTCAGCCGGGATTGCCCCAGCTCGAGGTTTCCTTAATACAGAGCTCACTTGTGCTCCCAAGCGTTATTGAACAAACAGATCAACGTGTTCCAGCCACACACGCAAATCTCTTGGAAAACCCAAAGCTATACTAAATGTAAAGGGGGCATGCAGGTGTCAGCTGTAAACATGATCGCATTAATCTGATCGATAGACATAAACCTTTTTTTTATGACAAAAAGATGCGAGCGTGCAGGTAGGGGTAAGACGCAGAAGGCAGCACGTTGGATAGCTTAATATGTTTCTAAATTCCATTTTAAATACTTATTTCTGAAGCATAAGTTAGTATCAGTCAGCACAGAAAATTACCAAGATAAATACATATTTTCCAACGCAGTCCTTTGACCAATTGTGTTTCAGTGCAAACTGAACGTGTAGGCTACTTTATTTTAAAAACAGTAATTGTTTACTTATTTTTTGTTTATTTATTTATTTATTTATTTATGTTTGTGTAGCCTGATGAAGTACACCCTTTTCTTTTGTAAAATAATGTGATATTTATTTATTCCTAAATATCCCGGCTCTGGTGTCGATGAAAATGAGTCAGACTTTTCAATGACAACGAAGAAGCAGCGCTGATATACCTGTCTGTCCACGCGCTTCATCCTTTTCGGTCTATTTGTGGAGTTACCATAGTTCCGTTTTGAAAATTGTACAGAACGACAAGCCAAGGTTTTAAAATATCTGAAAACACATTTTTCTTCTTATCTCTAGATATACAAAAATTAGAGACATACCTGAAACATCCAAAGACTCTGGTCAAAGGTCCACACGGTGATGTTTTGGGCTGTTACATGTGATTCTCTCTACATTTCAAAATAAATAAATATATACATACAAAGTGTTATCTCAAAACCACTGTGCTAGAATCAAGAGATAATAGCATTGCTGTGGAGCGTGAAGAGGTATGGATTGAACTCAGTCAAGAAAGCCTGAGATTGTAGGAACAAGGAAGTCCCATTATCACCGAGGAACACGCCATAGCAATGCCATTATCACCATTTACTTTTTAAAGTTATTTATTTATTTACCTCTGTTTGCCTGAAAAAAAAAAGGTATCTTGACAAACAATTTTTGAGAGTGTCCATGTAAAGTGTTTCATCAGCAGGGGTTTTAGAACCTGTGTATCAAATTAGTGTCATCATTTCAGCTGTGCTCTTTTTCCTGTTCCTTTATTTAGTAATAACAGAAGGGTTGACCTCCATAGAAAACAATGGCAGAGCAGTGTCCTGTTGTTTTACAATCCCCTTTAACGGGCTATATTCTTAAATATTTAGGTTACATGCACTGTGTATGTATAACTAGTCCTATTCAATGCATTTAATGAAGAACTGTTGTAAACCCTCTGTTATGTATTTATTTATTTATTTATTTATATAGCAAAGTTATTTATAACAAATCCACTCGCTTTGTTGTAGTCAATCTGAACATGCTCCGTGCCTCCTTCTCGATTGTGGTAACTGGTTTTATTCCTTTGTATCTTTTGTTCTTGGTATTTTACATGGTTGTATTAGTATTTTAATACATTGTTTTAAATCTATTAAAATCATTGTTTGCTTATCTATTGTAATCTACTTTTCAAGTCTGTGAGTTTGAATTTAATTCAATTTAGTTATTGGTTTATTGATTTATTTATGTATTATATTGTTTAACTTGCATGATTTATTTCTGTTATTTATATTTGTCAATTTATTCACAAGTGTTATGATTTTGCATTTGCCTTTTTCTTTTTGTTTATATTGATTAATCTTGTGGTGGTGTTGTTTCTTTTTTTTTAAATAATATTCATTGTGAGTTTGGCCATAGTGTTGTTTTAAGACCCAGTGCTGTATCCAATAAAAGCCAGGTTGAACTGCGTTACTGTATTGCATTCTTTGGGGGGAAATACTGACCTGACTACACAGATCAAAATAGCCCGTTTATTGTTGTTTATTAATTTCCTGTGTTTAACTTTCCTGGATGGTGTAGTCGCTATACTAGCTAAATTGAGAGATTACACGACAGATAACATAATTCAAAAACAGCACACAGGAGAACCATGATACTCATCAATCACTAAAAATACTCCAGAAAGAAGAACATTTATTATATTTAGAATTTCCATAATTCCAATAAAATTGATTTTTAACAGAATCAGATGCTATTACAACATATATAAACTTTTTCTATTTATTTTTTTTCTTTTAGTTTTTAAAGTAATATCTCCGACAATTTTGGGTTACAAAGCTAATCTCACAATTCTTTAAAACAAATGTATCTACTAGTAACTATATAAAAAAACTTAAACAAATAAACACTGAACAGTTAAACAAATTAATTAACCAAAGTTGCTTTAAATGATCAATTGTTTAAAAGCATCTTGATTACTGAACGAATGGATTAATTTATCAAGTGACCCAACAAAACAGAAAAACACTTTTTTTTTTTTTTTTTTTTTTTTTTGCTGGAGGTACCACATTGTAATGGCCCTGAAAGGGGACAATATCAACGTATCAACACTATCAAATTAACAGATTGCATCTGAATGCCCTTTAAACAAGTATGCCAATGCAATTTATTACAGTGAAGGTGAGCAACATTTTCCAGTCAACATCAAAAGGAGAATACAGTGCAGTTAGTTATTCAATGATAAATATTATAGTATTTGGTCCCTGATCTAATTTCCACAGCAAACCCTGTTATAATATGACACTAATTGCACACTTCTAACAGTTCTCAACCTTTACAACACATTCAGGTTTACAACATTTAAGTTTTGTGTTTGTTTTTCCTTTCAGCATGTCCTACTAAGTGCAATAGTTTCAATGTTGTAAGTAAGTTATAAAGTAACTTTATATGTAACATTCATGTTATGCTAATGCGAACTACAGATGTTACTCAATATTTTCACCAATGGCTGTTTCTTTCTTGCATGCCTCCTCCAGAAATTTATTGTATTCTATGTGCCCATCCATGTTGTGATCAAACTTTGACAAGATGTGATAAACTTCGTCTTCATCCAGAACAAGGTTGCAGAGTTTCAGGACAGATTTAAACTTTGTAATAGAGAGAAAGCCGCTGCCATCACTGTCCAGCTTCTTAAAAGCTCTGCAGAGATTCTTCCACTCCCCTTGAAGCTGTCGGATAACAGAAAGAAAAGAAACAAAGAGATTAATATTTGAAGGAATCTGGTGGGTAGAGATGGGAAAGGATAATGGGTTAATAGTCCTGGGGAACATAGTTGTTTGCTATATCACGTTGGGCAGGTCATCTGGTGTCCCGGTCCACCTAGATGTTTCTCATATTGGGTGTCCTAAATTGTTACAGTGGAAGCAGTAGTAGAAGACAATGCAGAAGTAGAAATGTAAGGAATAACTGAAGCAGTCATTGTATACGTACTGTATTTCAAGTTATTGTTGAGTAATAGCAGTAGAAGCAGATACAGACAAACAAGACATTTAGCAAAGCAGTGGTTCAGGAAGGGAACTCACTTTTAAGACAGATTAAAATCGTAAACATCAAACATATTAGGCAACCTCATTAACAAAACATTCGTCTGTCAAATGGCTAGTATCTCATTCATCATTTGATAGACAACACGTCCAATGATCAGCTAGAAAGGGGTTTATATATTAAATCAATCCATTCATCCTCGCTGTAAGTCAGTTCGTCTCCTCCTTCCCAGCCTCCACCTGTTTTTTGGCCTTGTCTAAGGGGGAGGGCAGCTATTATGCTTAATTTAAATGCTTACCAACATTAGAAGATTAAGAGCCCTTCTCAAAACATGACACCCTCATAAAGGCTGCATGACTTTTTGTAGGAATCTGTTGAAGTCCTACCAAAAGGCGTTTGCTTCCATTTTTAAGGATAGCATCTTTTGAACTGGTCCCAAAATAGTTTTCTACATTTTTTATTTGTTCTCTTACCTTATTCCTCAGCCTGGTTGTAAAAGTATCCAGTCCTGAAGTGTGATTGCCAGCTGGTGGTTCACTGGCATCTCTGTGGGAATGCTGTAGGACGGCTGCCATGTTCGTGCCATTCCTCCACATCTGTCTCTGCAGTGCAAATGGCTTCAAGAACTCCAGATAGCTTACTCTGAAACAATGCATGTTTTGTCATTTTGTGCGCATGAGCATTCATACAAATCCCTGCAATACGTTTCAGACAGACTTCATCCCCAGATTCAGACACATTTAAAAGTGTGACTATATTGATTTTTCCTTGGTTCATTTGAAATACCTTTCAGTACTGCCTTTTTTCAGTCAGGTAGCACCAAGGCACCCCTGTCAACTCTAACCTGATTGAGACAAAGAAGCAACCACACCATTATTTTGCTGGCCCAAGTTATCTGCACTGGCTGCTTTCAGCTGAAGTTTGCCTGACGCTACTCTAACTGCAAGACTTGTTACACCCCATGCTCCAGCCTAAACTAACTGCATAGATGAAATAACACTTACACATAATTTAAATACAAAGTTAACTAAACTGATACAATTAATTATAGCAAATACAGTAGCTAACCTAAATGTTGTTCTTCCCCAAGATGGCAGTATTTGGGTTATTCATTATTATATTTAGATTGGCAGGCAAATCTAGAGCATCTTTGGTTTGCAACCACAGCTTCGCTCTTACAGGTTTTTTTTTTAAAGCTGCAGGATGGCCAGAGTCTGCGCAAGCAGCTACTAGAGCTTTAAGTAATGCTTGGAATCACAGAACTGAAAATATATTTTACCAGATAGGATGTCTCCAATATGGTGAACAAGCGAAAACAAAAATACAACACAAAGTCCCTTTAGATATTCATAATGAAAGAAGAATGGCAGCAATGCACCTCAAATGCTAAGTTAGGTGAAAGTGTTTAACTGATTCTAATAACAAGTAAACATTTCTTACTGACAGAAGGTGGTTGATATTGTACCCTGACATGTTAAACTAGCTTTGTGCACTTGCCTTCAGGACGTTTCAGAATTACTGGATGAAATGTAATTGAACTAATTTGCTTTAATTAAACTCCTCAGTGTAGCTATGCTTTAGATATTAAATACTAAATTAATTAAGGTCTCGTTTGTAGAGCATCATGGTGTGTTTTTGGACCATGCTAGTTGTCTTTTAAATTATGTAAGCACTAGCTGAAAAGCTGCAGTTGAGTTATGCTATAGAGCACTCTGTATATTGTTTTACAGCTGGATGAATTTAGTCACAAGAAGGTGAAATGACATAGTCTGAAGTCAGTGTTTAAGCTGTCCATTCAAGTCATCCTTCCTGACCCCTAGACCAGACTGCTTAGCATAGGTATGCAGAAGGGGGATAGTCTCTTTCTATACTCACAAGTCAATTTCAGAGTAATACTTTATTTGAAGTCAACCATACCGTCCATCTCCTTTTTTTTCAAATTTCTTTTCCAGCATGTCACACTCGTATGCATTGAGCTGCACACAGAGCTCAGTCAGAATGTCTTTGAATTCCTCCTTGGTCACAAATCCAGTGTGGTAAGGGTCCAGTGCATCAAATTCTTTTTGGAGGTCATCCCACAAGTACTCCACCTAAGGTGCAAAATGTGCAAATGAAACAGGAGAATGGTGCAAAAGAAAAAGAAGAAAGACTTGCTTAAAGCAAAAGGTGGTCACCATCTTGTTTAAAGTAAAACCACTTTCCAAATGATAGACCCATTCTTGTTACTGCTTACTGGGACTGTATAGTTTTGTACTGTAGTTCAGGGATACCACTGATTGGGTGAGTACAGAGGATAGACTATAATTTCGAAAACTAAGACAGTGGCCATGGGGCATAAGTAAAGAGTCAAGGAAAGCAGGCATTTTCTGTTGATAAACAGAGGAGTTCTGTCCCCAGTGCAGCCAGCCTGCCACTTTAACAAGCACTTAATCACAAAAACAAAGAGACATGCAAGCACAAACCATGAAATTTGCAAGTTCTTATTAGCAGCCTTACCTTGGCACGCACACTATCAACAAGTATATCCGAGGCGCAGTTGAGTTTTTTGGAGCGGAGCCTGAAATTATCATCTCCTTTCTTCGGTGGACTGATCTTGGCATTGGGAAAACAGGCTGACTTGGGAGAGTAGCCAAAATGCCTCACAAACTCCAAGAAATCGAGCGTCTTGTCTTGGTTCGTAATCAAAGTTTCCCAAAGTCTCCGGATCTCCCCCCGGCTAACTTCTGGGTGGATGTCAAATCTGTAAAATAAAAAAGGGCAGCTTTAGAAAGTGGGATATGCTGCTGTAGAACGATGAATACAAGTATCTCACAGCAAGAAGGGAGCTGGGAATGTACCTCTTTAAGAACAGCAATGCCAAAACTTGGCAGGCTACCGAGAATTTAAAAAACTGTCTGCCAGCAGAATGTATTAGAGACCATGACTGAGGAATATACAATATATTTAGAAAGATATAAGATAACATAGCTCCATAATTAATGAATGCTCTTTTTTCAAGGGGATAGGAGAATAATTTAAATAGAGCATTTATTCAAAGCTTTGTGAATTGGGCTGTGACTTTTGTTTTTTAGATTTTTTTTTTTTCAAATTAGCATTATGGTTTTCTTTGTTGTTTACAATAACAGTAATTTTTACTTTATTTGAAATATATGAACACTTTGTTTTGTAGTAAAACAAATAACAATAAAACAAGATAAACAAAAAAAAAATGGTTTCTTTATTCTAAATACAAAGGGCCCTGGTTTAATCAGAGGAATGAAATAATGTTCTTAATCTATAAAACTTGCAAGAACAATAAATGAACTGCTTCTGGCAACTAATTTGTTTGATAGTTTTATACTTTTTGGAAGATTGGCTTTTGCCTTTTCTTCAAAATATGGACCATTGCATTCCTTAATATTAATTCTATAATTAATCAAATAATAGTCATATTGTTTATGAACAGCTCAGTAACAGTTTTAATAGAAATGTGCTGGAAACAAAATAAATACAGATTTAATATATGTGAAAAGCACAAAAGGTTTTACTTGGTTGCATGAAAATCAAAAGTGATACAACACAATTGTTTGTACTGTTATAATAAAAAAAAAAATAATAAAAAAATACAAGACACATAAATATCAAATGTAGTAACCTCTATCAACATGCGTGTTTAATTAAACCCTCTAGTGTCATTATTTTTTTGGAAAGCTTTCCAGCAGGGTCTTACCTTTCTATAGTTGGCACAATCCTGATGTGTTCACCAGTCTGAAAACTGGTGCCACAGCTCTGATTATGCAAATCAGCAGAGATGCCCTATTCATCTCAAACTCTACTTAGGGCAGCGACCAAAATTCTCTATACCGAAATGAATAGAGAGATAAAGGGGAATAATAACAGAAGGGTCAAAGGAAGACAGTATCCGAAAAGCAAAAGGAAATGGCAAGAAGAAAAATCACACTCGGCTTCATTTATGAAATTAATACATAACTGAGCAAATATTTGCCTTCTGTTTGACTGTGTAATTCTGGTATTTTATATTCTTTGGTAAAGTAAAAAGTACCCTTTTAAAAGCTGGTACATGGCTTCTTGTGTGAGGCGTTTTGTGTTGTTTTCATCCAGCTCCTCAAACGTCTTCTCAACAGCCTGGTAGTTTTTGTTTACTAGAGTTTTTATAATCCCGAAGAGCTGTGTAAAAGAAAAAAAAAGAAAAGATGGATTTCATAAAACGTAACGTTGTGAAAGAACAGAGACAGACTACCTTGATGAAATTAATCCTCTGCATTATACAATGTATTATTGCAGAACAATAGATAGAGACTATGTCACTACCATTGATTTGTTTTTGTGACCCAGTGTTAACATCACTAAATACTACTACAGTACAGAGGAAAATGGTCTAAGTTATAACAGGGTTTGCAAGTTTAGGAATAACGCTGTTTAAACATCAATATAAACCTGATACAGTATTTAGATTAATACATTTAATCATTTTTGTCATACAGTATGTATTCTTCCCAAGGCTGGTTATGACTAACAAACAGAAGAAAGACATAGTTTAAATGTAGGAACCATTGAACTTACTATATACTCTATAACATGCTTGATAAACGAATCCTACCTTACTGATTAGAATCTTGATAGTTCTCACTTTTAGCCACTGCTATACCTGGTTTAGTAGGTAGCTCATTACCATATATATATGAAGGTTTAGTTCATGCAGGTTGCTTGTTTGCATATGTGTGTTTGCAGGCCTTCCTACTAATACTAAGTGTAGGTTAGTCCAAAGTTTTCCTGTATCTACTGTCAAACAAATGACATCTCATACTGTTTGTTCGTTTGACTTGCAGTCTTTGCTTAGTTTTTTTTTTTTTTTTTACCTGGCCTGGTGTTCTCCCATGCTTGTATTGGGACCTCTCTTGTTTTAGACTGGGGTTTTGCTTCATCTCCTCCACACTGCTCTTTGTGGTGGATGTTATTTCAGACTTTACATCAAATAGGCTGGGCACTCCTTTCCTGCAAATCCAAAAATAAAACTGTTTACAAAAACCAGAGACTTTACACATTAATTATATGTCGTTAATGTTTGATTTCTATATTTATAGATCAGCTCAGACCGCTGGGATTCAGAGAGTTTAGTGTATCATTTTAATTCTGGATAAATAAGACAACAAACTTTTTTTGTATGTTTAAACTGAAGAACCATTACAGTATTTGTTCCAATTTAGCATTTGATATTGTACAAGCTGCTGCTGAAGTTCAAGTTATCTTAAAAACATCACACCTAGATAAAAACTTCTTATAAAAACTCTTATCCAAGATTCATTTTTCTGTAGTACTTTAAAGTAAACTTTATAAATAAAAGCTTACATAAAATAAACATCATATTGATGTGCTTTTGGCTAAACTTATATTCTTGAGACAGCTAAGTAACTGTTTGAAAGTTTGAAAACATTTTTCACCAAAATGTTTTCTAAATGTAGTATGCAGTGTATGATCATATATATATATATATCTATATATACTATATATTATATTATATATATATATATATAGATATATATATATATATATATATATATATTAATGTACTCTGTGTGATATTCTACAGCTTTAAAAAATGTAATTCCCAATTTATAAAACACACTTAAACAACCTGACAAGGCAGTTACAAAATTGTAAATACCTTCACCTTATTAAAAAAGTGGGCTAGTCAAGTACTTGAAACACCTGACAAACTTGACACACCGGTCAATTCTATAAGATCCAAATAAAAAACAAAACAAAAAAGGTATCCCTAATGGGTTTCTTGTGCGCTTCAGTGAACCACATGGCTGCTCCTCTGGGTGTTATTAGCTGAAAGCCTCCAAGCTTTTGTCTGGGGAAATGGCAGACACTTTCATTGCCTTTGGAAATAAGGGCCACTCTGGTCTTGGAGAGAGATGTGGGTTTTAAAGGTTGACCCAGGATCATGCCAAATCAATCAAGCGAAGACAAAAAAAAAAATTAGCCTCACAGTGGGCAAGAATTTGAAGACTTTATCAAAAAGAATTAGGAATGGTCAAATTCACTGACACGGGAGAGGGAGCTGCAAGGTGGTATTGTTGGAGGCAAGGATACATGATTTATTCATTGCCCATTCACTTATGTGTGTGCAAATGACCCGCATTTCTCCTGCAGGTGCTGAGGATTTCAGAGAGGCACACTTTCAGAGCCTGAGCTAAAATATTGCTCAATTTAACTTATTCTTTTGCATTTCCCCAAAACAGAAAGTGTGCATTAGATTAGTAAAAGTACCACAGCAGCAACCTGAATATTAAACCTCTTCGTGTTTAATATTCACCAGGGAGACCAGGGTGACTAGGCCACATAGTTTATTTTGAAAAAAAAAAAAAATTTGGAAAAAAAATAGCAAATGCATACTAATGGAAACGTGAATAATCCCTGATTAGTTTTAACCTTATAGAAAAGGTCTGAGATACAGCAGATCAGTTCCATGTTATTCTTCCCTTGAGGTTTTTTTTTTGTATGCTAGATATTATTTTAAAGTCTTGTTTTACTTCTTACTCCATTATTTACATTTTATCAAGGTGAAAATATGTAGTATAGATTTATAAGCACAATTAGAAGAAACTGATTTCCTTGATTTGTAATCTTTATAGCAAGTAAAGAAAACATTTTTTTTTTTTAAATAGAATCAATGGGTTAAAAAAAATGTGAAAAATGTGATAAGTAGGCTTGACAAGGGAGAACTGAGAAGATCAATGAAGGGTAAAGCACTTAAGAGTTGTAGAACAGGGACTAAAAGTACAACCACCAACTGAGGAATCGATCAAGGGTTATTTTCATAAGGGTTCAGAGGGCGAATAATAAAGGGTGGAAAATTTCAACCCATGTTTCTGCTGACCCAGGACTGTACACCTCAGTGAAGACACCCTATCTGATAATTCAGGTAAGCCTGAACACACAACCACACAGCATGATTTCAGAAGGCTAGAATTCACTGAAAACTGGTGTGCTCCAAAGACACTAACTGGTTAAGACAGTTTGTTAAAAAAAAAAGAGAGACTAAACTACAGATTTTGCATATCCCCACCCCCATGTCATAACCCATTATACTAAATCCTTAATGTGTTAAATTTGTTGAAAATTTTAATTCCTATTCAACTAAATGTTAGCTTTATTTGTTTTGTTTTATTTATTTATTTTTTTAACACACAATAACACCTTGACGCAGTTACCTTAAATATATTTCTTTATCCTTTCTAGTCGATCAGATCAATATGCAACAAATGTGTGAATAAAAAAAGAGATCGGATTGATTTGCTGCGAATACTCCAGAGATTTAAACTAGAATAACTCTGGTATTCGGTGTGGAATTTAAAATTCCATTCATACTAAAGAAAAAGAAAAGTAATACAACTTGACTATAGATATTGAAAGTCAATTTACAAATAGTGCATAAAAAATCCAGGCTTGATTAATATCTGTATAGAGAATTATCAATTGCAAGACATCTGAGCTTCACATTAGAGGCAGAACATTATGTGGGGTCAAATCTTTGTAAAAGTTAGCAAAATGAGAAAGAATATGTAAATTATAAAACATTCATGAGAGTTAATATGCTATTTTGGACTTACTACAATATTTGACTCGCTCTGTGACTGGTTTCTAGGTAAAGACAGTATTGGCCAGTGATATTAAACTTTAACTCTCAAAGCTTGTGGAAAGAGAGTGATAGTTTTAGATCCAGCTATTAGATGACTACAGTGAAACCATGCATTCTGATCTGATCTGACACAACGGGTCGCATTTGTTCTGAAGAGACCCAGGACTGAATGAGTAAACTCAAGAAAAGAGGATTCAACTTCTTCCCAGCACACAGAGAGAGAGAGAGAGAGAGAGAGAGAGAGAGAGAGAGAGAGAGAGAGAGAGAGAGAGAGAGAACGCCTCATTGGAGCGGGAAGAAAGAGTTCTAAAGGGGCAGATTTGAGACGCATTGACAAATATGTCATACAGCATGTTGGGTTGGGCTTTTCTCAATCAAAAGCCAGCCACAAGACTCTTCGGTCAAACAGATCAGAGAAACATGTTTTCTTAAAGTTGGATTTGAATATACTTTTAGGTTCAGGTTTGAGGTTTATTGAACCATGCAGCATGTTTGTTTAGTTTTGGACCATTTTTTTTTTTTTTGTTACCTGTCTAATGCTTTGTGGGTGCAGTGGTCTTAAATAAGGGACATTTTTGTCTCAAATTAATATTCAGAGACGATGTAAGTCTATGACTTCAAATTTCAGTGAGGCTTTGGTCAATTTTTGTCTGTATCTCATCCAAGCTTGACAGATTGCATTACTCGACATCAAAAAAAAATATGCAAGTGTGGCAGGGCTGAGGCCTGCTCCTGTATTTGTGATGGTGACTTATAAATAAAATATAGTTTTGTTTGACTTATAAATTAAACGGTTTAGTTTTATGAAACAAAGTGTGATTAGATATGGCACAGCATTTTTTTAACTGTCAATTTCAATGTTTATTCCAATCAAATCATGTATTTCAGCCCTCACTGGATGATTCTTGTTCAATTCATCTTTTTTTTCTGACAGTATTTTTGAATTCCTAATCAGGAATTAATCGCCAATATATAATAAAAAAAACTACTTACTCTCCACCTGTCTAAGGTCAAAATATACCTGGATGAGAATCCTAC